>NC_135817.1:83315563-83555563 GCF_964213995.1 Mustelus asterias
AAAGATACAGGTAAACAGGAGCAGGAGAAACAGCCAGCCAAAGGTACATAAAGAGGACGCAAGACAGAGGCACTGAAAAATAGGGAGGGAGAGAGAGTGAGAGGGAGAAAGGGAAAGAGAAAAGCAGCCTTTAAAAAGAAATGGAGTCAGACGACAGTCTAGGGAGAGAGAGCCAGAAAGAGAAAACTGGAAAGACAAAAAGAAAAATACAGAGGAAAAGGACCAGGGAGAGAAAAAAAAATGCCGGCAAAACTAAATGAAAATACAAAGCACGAGCAACAAGCGACAAGAAAATGCACAGCGGAATGAAATCATTAACCCTTACCCTGCTGAATTAATCGGGAGCTCTGCACAGTGACGGCTGACACTTATTGTTTTGAACCATCTGATCCTTTAGACAATTTTTAAAAAGCGCTACTTAAGGAAAAACAAAAGGAACAGCAGAGCCCTGGTCCCATCTTTGGGTTGGCTGTGTGGGGAAGGATGGGTTTTTATCTTCTGCTCTCCACAGACCCCCATCAGCCCGGTCTCTCTTGAAACTCAGTCCCAACTCAGTTAAACCGTTCCGACACTCCTGGCCTTTATCTCTCTATAGAATGTTGCCCCCCCCCCCCCACCCCCCCCTCCACACTTCCCCCCACTCCCACCCACCTCCCCCCCCCGCACCTTCGCTTTACCCACAATGCCCCAGACAAATTGGGGTCGCGACCTCAGGCTGGCTATCACGATAAATAAATAAATAAGTTCCACAAAAAAGAACCCCCCCCCCCCCCCCCCTGCCACCGTTCCGATAATAATTGTTCAGTTGGAGCTTACGGGGCCAAGCTACCTTGCCCCCTCTCTTGCTCGCAAGGGTTGCCTCCCTCAGCCGTCGCGCGCAGTCCCCTTCGAATCAGCGTCGAGGGGAAGCAAATAGACAAAGCTATTTCTCTTCAGAAGGAGAGAGGAGCTGGCATCGCTTAGTGCGGTACGCGTACCTGACTGCAGTCGCACATCATTTAAAAAAGAAATAAAAGGCAAATTAAATGAACTGAAGCCAAGATCAGGTGTTAAAAATAACACGAGAGAGAGAGAGATAAAGAGTGTCGACCTGTAATGGTGGCCAGGTTCAAGTATGCTGCCTCCTTTTTGGAAGACTGCGAATCCGTTGGGAATGCAGAGCAGATAGGATCAATATAAGACAGAATCGCAGACGCTGTAATCAATCTGCTCTATTACTACTGTCAAGAAAGCCCAAGGAGAGGGTCTCTTCTCTTGCCATATGCATCTTTCATTTCAAACAAAGACCCATGACTTAACACTTGGAAAAAAATCAAACAATTGTAATCCCCTCCAACATGCTAACTGCGTTCAGCTGGCATAAAAGATACATTTCTTACAAGAACACAAATATATTATACCCACAGATATACACCAATAACACGCACATATCCTTTAAAAAGACAGACACATTCACGCACATACACACAAAGTCACATATACACATATTATAGAGACACACAAAACTGGGTTGCTGAATTGTCTGTTCAGTCGAAGATCCAGGATTCTTCCGTCGGTCTATTTTCTTCCTCCACTGCCATCCCCCTGCTCTCCACCCCCCCCCCCCACTCCACCCGCCCCCCCCCCACCCCCCACCCCGCTTCACTCCACCCCCACCTGCCCCATTCCCACCCCTCCCCCTCATTTTCAAAAAAAAAAATCAATGGCATTGATCTTGTGCGGGGTCCAGAGGCTGCACCTTCATCAAGCAGTGAAGAAAGCTTGTGACACAGCGTAAGGGAAGCAGCCTGTGCCAGACAGATCGATTAGCTCCCTAACTGCAGACACTGAAGCTCCTGTGAATTGATGACTGCATCTGCTGTGGTAGCAAAAAAAAACCCTTCCACCTCGCGATTACTACAGGAATAAAATGCCAATTTCCTTCCCTCGCCTTTGAAAAAAATTTCCCCTCGTTTGTCTTCTCTGCTGGTGCTGGGCACCCCTGGGCAATGTCGCTGCAGAAGCTGAGATCCGAGAGGTCATTCTATGCCAGATGTTGAGTGTTGGTGGTTGCTAGCCAGGGGTGGCATCTTCCCAGTGAGTGTCACTGGGTAGCAATCAAAAGAAGACGGCTTTCTAAGGCCAGAGCCACTGAAGTCAACCATACTGACGGGTCCTGGCAGAAATTCGCTGACATGGCAACCAAACCCAGGGCATCATGGGTAGGGCTGATCTGAGCTTGGCCAACAGCTGGGTGCTATCACTGCATGTCAGCGCTGCTTGTTCAGGGAGGGGGGTGCAAAGGATTGGACTTGGAACTAGTTTCCTTCCACCATGCAGAGACCGACTGGAACATGCACGGACATTCATATGATTTAGGAAATGCTACATCATGCGGTAGAAATTTGGAGCTTAGCTCGTCAAGGGTATTATAGATGGTTGGAGGTTAGATGCAGGTCAGTCATGATCTCACTGAACGGTGGGTCAGACTTGAGGGGCTGAATGGTATCCTTCTGTACCTCTGTTGTGATATCCCTGCACCAATGGTGGAGCTCAGTTTGATTGATCATGAGAGAGTGGGGTGAGGAGGGAGAGGAAGGTGGTGGGTGGGGGATGCAGGGGGTTTTGATCTCGGTAAATCTACATTTGAAAGTGGGAGTCTTTTAAAAGTGAAATTGGTATGAACTCAGGAACAATGTGTTCCTGTAAGAGTGAAGGGCAAGGGTGGCAAGTCCAGGGATCCCTGGATGTCAAGGGATATCAAGGGTTTGATAAAGGAAAAGGAAGTATATGGCAGATATAGAGCACTAAAAGAGTTGGGCAGAGCAATGGCAGATGGAGTTTAATCCTGATAAGTGTGAGGTGATGCATGTTGCGAAGTCTAATACAGGTACAACATACACAATGAACGGTAGGTCCTGAAGGAGTATTGAGGAACAAAGGGACCTTGGGGTTCAAGTCCATAGATCCCTGAAGATGGTAGCATAGGTAGATAGTGTGGTGAAGAAGGCAAACAGAATGCTTGCCTTCATTAGCCAGGCATTGAATGTAGGAGCAGGGAGGTCTTGGTACAACTTTATAATGCATTGGTTAGGCCGCAGATGGAGTATTGTGTGTAGTTCTGGTTGCCACACTGTCAGAAGGACGTGATTGCTCTGAAGAGGATGCAGAGGAGATTCTCCAGGATGTTGCCTGGGATGGAAATGGGAAGTTTCTGGAAAACACAATAAGGAGTCTAACAACACCAGGTTAAAGTCCAACAGGTTTATTTGGTAGCAAACGTCACTAGCTTTCGGAGCGCTGCTCCTTCGTCAGGTGAGTGGAATCTTCCACTCACCTGATGAAGGGGCAGCGCTCCGAAAGCTAGTGGCGTTTGCTACCAAATAAACCTGTTGGACTTTAACCTGGTGTTGTTAGACTCCTTATTGTGTTTACCCCAGTCCAACGCCGGCATCTCCACATCAAGTTTCTGGAAGGCAGGGATAAGGAGAGAAAGACTAGTATTTCTTCAGCACATTTTACAGCCTCAGGATATCCCAAAGCATTTTGCACCCAATGAATTACTTTTGAAGTCTAGTCACTATGTAATTTAGGGAACACAGCAACCAATCTGTGCACAACAAATCCCACAGCCAAATTCCACAAACAGCCAAATGGGATGATAACCTGAACATCTTTCTTTTGTATTTTTTCATGGGATGTGGATGTCAATGGCTAGGCCAGCATTTATTACCCATCCCTAATTACCCTTGAGAAGGTGGCGGTGAGCTGCCTTCTTGAATCGCAGCAATCCATGTGGTGTAGGTACACCCACAGTGCTGTTAGGGAGAGAGCTCCAGGATTTTGACCCAATGACAGTGAAGGAACGGCGATATATTTCCAAATCAGGATGGTGAGTGGCTTGGAGGAGAACTTGCAGGGGGTGTGTTCCCATGTGCCTGCTGCCCTTTCCTAGATGGTAGAGGTCACAGGCTTGGAAGTTGAAGGAGGTTTGGTGAGTTGTTGCAATGCACCTTGTCGATGATACACACTGTGCCTCAGTAGTGGAGGGAGTAAATATTGAAGGCGGTGGATGGGTTGCCAATTAAACAGGCTGCTTTGACCTGAATGTTGTTGAACTTCTTGAGCGTTGTTGGAGCTGCATTCATCCAGGCAAGTGGAGAGTATTCCATCACACTCCTGACTTTGTGTCTTGTAGATAGTGCACAGGCTTTAGGGAGTCAGGAGGTGACTGAGTGTAGCCTGAGAGTAGGCTGATAGGGCAGTAATTGGATTTGTGACGCTTTTCGTGGACAGGACATAACTGGGCAATTTTCCACATTTCTGGTGATGCCAATGTTGTAGATGTACCAGAACAGCTTACAAATATAGGAGTGGGATTTTCCTCCCTCTCTGCGGCTTGTTTCGTAGTGCTGGGTGATGGTGCACTGCTCACTGGCAGCATTGGTCCCGCTGTTGTCATTGGGATATCCCCATTGAACACACTCCTCGCCGCTGGGAAACCTGTGATGGGGTGTCCCGTTGGCTGAACCGTAAAACCCTGCCGGCATGAACGGCACCAAGACTTTGGCAATAGAAACATAGAAAATAGGAGCAGGAGGAGGCCATTCAGCCCTCCGAGCCTGCTCCATTATTCTGCATGATCATGGCTGATCATCCAAATCAATAGCATGATCCCGTCTTCACCCCATATCCTTTGATCCCCTTCATCCCAACAGCTATATCCAACTGCTTCTTGAAAACATGCAATTTTTGGCCTCAACTGCTTTCTGTGGTAGTGAATTCCACAGGCTTATCACTCTCTGGGTGAAGAAATTTCTTCTCATCTCAGTCCTAAATGGTTTACCCTGAGTATTCTTAGACTGTGGCCTCTGGTTCTGGACTCCCCCACCATCAGGAACATCCTTCTTGCATCTAGACCTGTTAGAATTTTATAGTCTCTATAAGATCTCCCCTCATTCTCCTTAACTCCAGCGAATACAATCCTAACTGACTCAATCTCTCCTCATACGTCAGTCCCACCATCCCAGGTATCAGTCTGGTGTTCCTTCTCTGCACTCCTTCTAGAGTAAGAACATCCTTCCTCAGATAAGGAGCCCAGAACTGCACACAGTATTCCAGGTGTGGCTTCACCAAGGCCCTGTATAATTGCATCAGGACATCCCTACTCCTGGACTCGAATCCTCTCGCTATGAAGGCCAGTATACCATTTACCTTCTTTACCACGTTCTGCACCTGCATGCTTAACTTCAGCGACTGGTGTACGAAGACATGATGTGGAGATGCCGGCATTGGACTGGGGTAAACACAGTAAGAAGTCTAACAACACCAGGTTAAAGTCCAACAGGTTTATTTAGTAGCAAATGCCACCAGCTTTTGGAGCGCTGCTCCTTCGTCAGGTGGAGTGGGAGATGTGCTCACAAACAGGGCATACAGAGACACAAACTCAATTTACAGAATAATGATTGGAATGCTAATCAAGCTAATCAATGCTAATACAGCTAATCAAGTCTTAAAGGTACAGACAATGTGAGTGGAGAGCGCATTAAGCACAGGTTAAAGAGATGTGTATTGTCTCCAGACAGGACAGCCAGTGAGACTCTGCCAGTCCAGGCAAGTTGTGGGGGTTACAGATCGTGTGACATGAACCCAAGATCCCGGTTGAGGCCGTCCTCATGTGTGCGGAACTTGGCTATCAGTTTCTGCTCAGCGACCCTGCAGTGTCATGTGTCGTGAAGGCCGCCTTGGAGAACGCTTACCCGAAGATCAGAGGCTGAGTGCCCGTGACCGCTGAAGTGTTCCCCAACAGGAAGAGAACAGTCTTGCCTGGTGATTGTCGAGCGGTGTTCATTCGTCCGTTGTCGTAGCGTCTGCATGGTTTCCCCAATGTACCATGCCTCGGGACTTTTCTTTAAGACTTGATTAGCTGTATTAGCATTGATTAGCATTCCAATCATTATTCTGTAAATTGAGTTTGTGTCTCTGTATGTTGAGCACATCTCCCACTCCACCTGACGAAGGAGCAGCACACTCCAAAAGCTGGTGGCATTTGCTACCAAATAAACCTGTTGGACTTTAACCTGGTGTTGTTAGACTTCTTACTGTACGAGGACACCCAGGTCTCATTGTACATTTCCCTCTCTGAATTTAAAGCCATTCAGGCAATAATCTGCCTTCCTGTTTTTGCTACCAAAGTGGATAACCTCACATTTGTCCACATTATACTGCATCTGCCATGCATTTGCCCACTCACTCATCTTGTCCAAATCATATTGAAGGATCTCTGCCTCCTCCTCACAGCTCACCCACCCATTCAGCTTTGTGTCATCTGCAAATCTAGAGATATTGCATTTAGTTCCTTCATCTAAATCATTAATAAATATTTGAATAGCTGGGGCCCTAGCACTGATCCCTACGGTATCCCACTAGTCACTGCCTGCCATTTGGAAAAAGACCCATTTATTCCTGCTCGTTGTTTCCTGTCTGCCAACTTGCTTGACTAGGAGTGCAGCAAGTTCTGGGGCACAAGTCTTCAGCACTGTTTCTGGTATGCAATCAGGGCACATAGTGTTTGCAGTATCCAGTGCTTTGAGCTGTTTCCTGATATCACATAAATTGAATTGACTCAAGATGGGCATCTGTGATGCGGTGGACCACAGGAGGAGCCCCAAATGGATCACCCACTCGGCACTTTTGGCTGCAGATGGTTTAAATGCTTAACTCTTGTCTTTTGCACTGATGTCCTGGGCTCCTCCATCATTGAGGATGGGGATATTTGTGCAGCCTCCTCCTTCAGTGAATTGTCCACCACCGTTCACAACTCAATGTGGCAAGACTACAAAGCTTCAATCTGATCTGCTGGTTGTGGGATCGCTTAGCTCGATCACATTCTGCGTATATTATTTGGAATGCAAATAACCCTGTGTTGTAGCTTCATCAGATTGACACCTCATTTTTAGGTATGCCTGGTGCTGCTCCTGGCATGCCCTCCTGCCATTGAACCATTGAACCATGGTTGAACCTCTGGTTTGATAGTAATGGTAGCATGGGGGCTATGTTGGGTCATGAGGTTACTGATTGTGGTTGATGACAATTGTGTTGTTGCTGATGGCCCACTGTCCCTCATGGATGCTCAGTTTGAGTTGATAGATCTATTTGAAACCTGTCCCATTCAGTATGGTGGGGGTGCCACACAACACGATGGAGGTTTCCCACAATGTGAAAGCGGGACTTTGTCTCCGCAAGGATTGTGCAGCGAGCACTCCGATCAAAACTGTCATGGACAGATGCATCTGCGGCAGGCAGCTTGGTGAGGGTGCGGTCAAGCATGCTTTTCCCTCTTGTTAGTTCCCTCAGCACCTGCCGCAGTCTCAGTGCTTTAGGACCTCACCAGCTCAATGGGTGTTGGAGCGACCAAACCACTGTTGGTGATGGACGTTGAAGTTCCCGAACCGGAGTACATTCTGTGCCCTTTCACCCTCAGTGCTTCCTCTAAGTGGCATTCAACATGGAGGAATAATGAATCATCAATGGAGGGAGTGGGGTGTGATAACCAACAGAAGCTTTCCTTGTCCATTTTGACCTAACACCTTGAGGCTTCATGGGGACAATGTTGGGGACTCACAGGGCATCCCCCTCTCGACTTTATGCCACTGTACCACCCCCTCTGTCCTGTGGGGCAGGACATCTGCAGGGATGGTGCTGTCTAGGACATTGTAAGGTACGATTGTGTGAAAATGACTATGTGAGGCTGTTGCTTGACTAGTCTGTGGGACAGCTCTCCTGATCTTGGCACAAACCCCAGATGTCAGTAAGGAGGACGCTGCAGGGCCGACAGGGCTGGGTTTGCCACTGCTGTTTCTGGTGCTAAGGTCAATGTCGGGTCATCTGTAGCAGTTTGAAACAACTGAATGGCTTGCTAGGACATTTCAGAGGACGGCGAAGAGTCAACCACATTGCTGTGGCTCTGGAGTCACATGTAGGCCAGGCTGGGTAAGTACGGCAGATTTAATTCTCTCGGAAATCTGTTCTAATGATGTTTGTTGAGGGACAAATCTTGGCCAGGACACAGCTGTACCTCTTCAAATAGTGCCATGGGAGCTTTCACATTCATCAAAGGAAGTCCGTTTTAACATCTCATCCCAAAAGGCCACACCTCAGAAGGTACAGCACTCCCTCGGTCAGTGAGTCAGTTGGACTTTTGTGCTCAGGACCCAGAGCGGGGGTGGAACCCCCAATTTTCTGACACAGAAGCTGGAGTGAACCGCGGCTGACGCGGAAGACAAACGCACAGCATAAAGAGCTGGGGTCCGCCCTGAGTTTACACAAAAACAGAGAGGTGGAATTGGTATCAAAACGGTTTCAACGTGGCGTTTCCAACCTCTGCAAAACGCCTCCAGCCCCTGCACGACAAAGAGCCGCTTATTACGGTTCCCTAACCTCGCAATAAACTTTTCAACTGTCACATCAGTGGAAACACAGTTGTAACCAATGACTTGCACAAAAACCGAGCCTTTGCCAGCTGGATACACTTTGGCTGAGGCAGCACGATTTTTTGCATTGTTTGACTCTCGTACATCTGGAGAAGGTATTTGTGGGTTCAAAGGTGAACGCACGCCTGTTTGGATTTGGAGCAGGGCCATGCCCTCCAACCAATCCTCGCCAGGGGATTCGGGAGCTGCCTGAGTTTAGTCATTTTCTGGGAAAGTTTTGTTTTTAGCGCAAGGGGTTTAGACTGAATGTACTTCACCAGTGTACGGCAGGGATTCCTTTGCTGTTTTGAAGTATGGAACCCCTTTATTTCTCTTGCCAGGGCTAAGGTGGTGGGGTGGTGGGGGTAGGGGTGGCGGGAGGGCGGGGTGGGGGGGGGGGTGTTGGGGGAAGGTGCAGCTGGGGGGCATTCTCTGAGACTGATGCCATTAACAGGTCAGGGTACATGCTCACAAAAATGTGGGCAGATCTATTGATAAACAATTAAATTCCCATCCCCTTCCCCTGCCTTTCTTAGACTTTCACGGCCAGTGGGCATTGCTGGCTGGATGAGCATTTATTGCCCGTCCTTAATTGTTCTTGAGAAGGTGAGCCGTTTCTGCAAAGTCTTCTCTCTATTCCCCTGGAACAATTCATATTGTGTCGCCTTTTGGTCCCTTACGTCCTTGGCTTAAGCCCTGCCTCTGTGAGCTTTGCCAGACTGTTGGAGAGCATTGGGGGGGCTTTGAAAACCAGGGGCAATCCTACCTCACCTTGACAATGCTGAAGTACCCCCATCATTCAGCAGGAGTCATTGGAGACTGATCAGGTGGAGGATACTTGGATGAACTTTCAACTTCTGAAGTCCAACAGGAAGGAGGCTACCGAGAATAGCAACGGCATTAAGGACAATGTCTTGCAGAGTCCATTCCAAGCACCAACTCATTCAGCGAGTTGCAGAATTGACTACGTTACTTGAGCTTGTCTTCAGCCCTCTCAATTTTCCAGCTATTAATTCTAATGATTAAAAATCATTGAGAGTCCCAAATCATGGAGACAGAAGCAGAGCCTCAGGCGTATTTCTCTTATCTGCACCTCCTTTGGAGTGAGATTATGTGCCAGTATCAAAGCTCCGTGGCTTTGACCTACAGTCCTTGCACAATGCACTGAAAATTCACCAAATCTCTGATTACAGTGTTTGCTGATCCTCAGAGCATGATTCAGTTATACAGAATGGTACAACACAGAGGAAGGACATTCAGCCCAACATGCTTGTGCTAGTTCTTTTGGTAGAGCTATTCAATCAATCCCAATCCCAATCCCAACTGGTTCCCCATGGCTCTGTATATCTTTCCCTTCAAATTCCGGTTCTCTTTTGAAATTTCCTATCGAACCTGTTTCAACTGTCCTGTCAGAGAGTTGGTGCAGAGTCAATGGGCTGAATGGCCTCCTTCTGCACTGTACGGGTTATGTGATTCTAAGACATTCCAGATACTAAAGCAAACTCTGTCCACACTTAACAAGATGTGGATAACACTCAGGCTTGAGCTGATAAGTGAAGAGTAACATTATTATTTTTTTTTGTTCATGGGACATGGGCGTCGCTGGCTGGCCAGCATTTATTGCCCATTCCTAGTTGCCTGTGGGCAGTTGAGAGTCAACCACATTGCTGTTGCTCTGGAGTCACATGTAGGCCAGACCAGATAAGGACAGCAGATCTCCTTCCCTAAAGGACATTAGTGAACCAGATGGGTTTTTCCAACAGTCGACAATAGTTTCACGATCATCAGTTGATTCTTAATTCCGGATTTATTTTCTTGAATTCAAATTCCACCATCTGCCGTGGTGGGATTTGAACCCGGGTCCCCAGAACATTAGCTGAGTTTCTGGATTAATAGTCCAGTGATGATACCACTAGGCCATTACCGCCCCAGTTAATGCTGTATAAGTGCCAGCAATGACCATTTCCAAAAAGAGAGAAGCTAACCGTTTTGCTTTGACACTCCTAACATATCTTTTAATGCCTCGCTCTCAACATCCTTGGGGTTACCAATGACCAGAAATACAAGGAGTGTCATGGAATTCTGTCCGCTTACCTGAAGGAGTGCAGCTCCGGCAATACTCAAAAAGCTCCACACCAACCAGGACAAAGCAGCCCGTTAGATTGGCTCCCCTTCCACAAACATTCACTCCCTCCACCACCAACACGCATCTACAAGATGCACTGCAGAAACTGACTAAGGCTCCTTTGACCGCACCTTCCAAACGCGCAACATCTATCACCTAAAGGGGCAGCAGGTGTATGGGAACACCACCCCCTGTATATATTTCCCTCCAAATCACAACTCATCCTGACTTTCACTGTCGCTGGATCAAAATCCTGGAACTCCCTCCCTAACAACACTGTGGGTGTACCTACATCACATGGGCTGCCGTGGTTAAAGAAGGCAGCTCACCACCATTTTCTCAAGGGCAACTAGGGATGGGAAATAAATGCTAGCCTAGTCAGTAACGCCCTCATCTTATAACTGAATTTAAAAAGTTTGCTATTCTATGTAACTTTCTGCTGACTAACAGTTTTAGCAACTATTCTCTGCCTCTGAATGGATTCTTAAGGGTTCTGTTCGTAGCAAACATTGCATGGGTGGACCTTTGAAAGTTATTTTCCATTTTATAATGCAGGCAAAGTAAAAACAGACAACTCGCAGCAGCCTGCTTTCATTCCAACTCATGTTTTCCTCAGCGTCTTCTCCGCTTACATACACAACTCACACTGCGATCTCACAGCAATAGCTCACCACAGCCTGGTACTGAATGGTTCATGTGCATCTCACTGTCATCCCCGGAGAAGATGATTAATGGGCAATAACTCAGTCCTGCCTGGTTCTCGACATGTGTCCATTGGAACAGTTCAAGGAGGCAGCTCACCACCACCATCCCAGGGCATTTAATGATGGGTAAATAATTATTGACCTTGCCAGTGACACCTCCATATCAGGAACAGATAGAATAATGGAATAGCAGAGCACAGAGTGACGCCATTCAGCCCATCGAGTCTGCACAGCTCAAACAACAAAGAACACGACTGCACAGGAACAGGCCCTTCGACCCACCAAGCCTGCATCAATATGTGGTTTCTATCCCTCTGTTCACCTCCCATTTATAGAATCCCTTAGTATCCCTACAATGCAGAAGGAGGCCATTCGGCCCATCGAGTCTGCATCGATCACAACCCTACCCAGCCCCTGTCCCCGTATTTACCCTGCTAGTCCCCCTGACACTAAGGGGTAATTTAGCATGGCCAATCAAACTAACCCGCACATCTCTGGACTGTGGGAGGAAACCGGAGCACCCGGAGGAAATCCACGCAGACACGGGGAGAATGTGCAAACTCCAGACAGTGACCCAAGCTGGGAATCGAACCCGGGTCCCTGGCGCTGTGAGGCAGCAGTGCTCACCACTGTGCCACCATGCTGCCCCAATGTGTAAAGCTCATTTAAAAAGCAAATCCAGTTAGTCCCCATTCCCCTGCACTTCCCCATTCTCCTGCAATTTTTATTCCTTGTGAACTATTTATACAAATCCTACTACACATCAACGTGGTACTATGGTTAGCACTGCTGCCTCACAGCACCAGGGACCCGGATTCAATTCTGGTCTCGGGTGACTGTGTGGAGTTTGCACATTCTTTCCATGTCTGCGTGGGTTTCCTCTGGGTGCTTCAGTTTCCTCCCATAATCCAAGGATGTGCGGGTTAGGTTAATTGGCCATGATAAATTGCCCTTTAGTGTTAGGGGGTTACGGGGATGGGACCTGGGTGGGATTGTTGTCGGTGCAGGCTCGATGGGCCAAATAGTCTCCTTCTGCACTGTAGATTCTATGATTCTATGTGATGAGACTTCCAGGAATATACCCAACCAGAGTTGGCAACAGTGTTTACCGCAAGGGTTATTTACTTTTGTATCTTCCCAGGATGGGAATCCTAAGAATACTTGTACAGAGAGAGGCAATGGTGCTGTGAATACTGAGAGTGGGGAAACAAAAGGCTTAAAATTGTGCTTTTGGCACATTGTACAGAACATTCTGCTGAATCACTACCACCATAATTGATACTGGCAAAGCCAGCCCATTGTCAAGATGACTGTTAACAATTGCTGTGAGACAAATGACACCACAGTGATTTAGGTCAAGCTAAATTGCGCTGGTTAGTATATCACATTGAGTAAAAGCTGACAAACGATCCCTGCTAAAAGCGACCCTTGCCTCAGTTAGTTCATGAATCTCAGAGCTAATGGGCAACGTTGCTGTGGTTGCCAACACTCCAAGATTGGTTTGGAGTCCCCTGGCATGACAGATTAATCCTGAGGAGGGAAAGGAATCCTGGAAATGTTAAAGAGATGCTGATTTTCCTTCATTTATTGATTATTTCAAGACTGCAGATGAGCCAGGCTTTTTCTGACTGGATGGGGGAGTTAAGAGGCAGGAGCGCATATGATCCAACCTCAAAGAGGATGTCCAGCAAGCGTTGGCAAGCGTTGGGATCTTGAGCTGTTTTCCAGGATCCCATGGCTCTAAATTGGCTCTTGAAGCTGGTCTGAAATTAAGGCTGCCATGGAAACGCTCTGGCAGAAACACGGCTGTTCCCGATCACACAGTGACACAACAACGAGCAAGGCCCAACCTCACAGCTCTGTGAAATAGCATGAAGTCAGGCTCTTCTATGTCCAATAATATTTCTTCTTTCGGCATTTATTTGAAAAACTAAATATGGTCAGATAGAAGGACGCAGAGGGAGGCCATTCGGCCCACAGTGCCTGTGCGAGTTCTTTGAAAGAGCTAGCCAATCAGCCTGACTCCTCTCTTTTCTTACTTCCGATTTATCGTTTCCAAGGATATATCCAATTCTCTTTAGAGTGTGACCATCGAATCTGCTTCCGTTAACCAGATTACAACAACTTTCCGAACACTCTGGTTATTCAGCCGTGTTTCTGCCAGAGCGTTTCCATGGCAGCCTTAATTTCAGACCAGCTTCAAGAGCCAATTTAGAGCCATTGGTTTAAATCCACGTCCCCTGGTGACGAACCCTGCTGTGATTGGAAACATTGGGCAGAATTTTCCCTTCCCGCCTGCCGCAGGAATCGCAGCGGGCGGGACAGAGAATTCGGCGGGCCATATAAAACTCTGTTGACGTTGGGGGGCAATTCCTGGTCTTGGGATGCGCACGGCTGGAGAAGCCCACCCTCTATTTTGACTGGATGGGGCAGTTAGATGCAGGAGCGCATGTGATCCAACCTCCAAGAGGATGTCCAGCAAGCGTTGGCAAGCATTGGGATCCTGAAAACCTCCATTAAATCTCCTCTTAGCCTTCCCTGCTGTAAGGAGAACGCTCCCAGCTTTTCCAGTCACTCCATATATTTAAGGCTCCTGATTCCTGGTAAACCACCTCTGCACCCTCTCAAGGTTCTTGACACCCATCCTGAAATGTGGTGGCTGGAACTGAACCCGGGACTCCCGCTGAGGCCTAACCAAGTGTTTTATAAATCTTGAGTGTGAGTTCACGGAGCTCTGGCCCTCTGTTGCAGGTCACAGCCGTACTAGATTCACAGTCATCAATATTTTGAAATAAAGAAATTAAAAATCACTTCAACTGGTGTCCGTAATTCTGAATCAGAATGATCCCGATGATGGGTTTCAATATTTGGGAAATTTGGACATGGAGGGTGTGCTTCCAGTGAAAGACATGCCAAAGCAGCGTCACAAGAAACTGGCAGTGTTACCAGAGGGAAGTTTGTCGAGTGTGAGTGTTGATTGTGTTCCCTTTTGGTTTGGGCAGACAAACTCAGGAGTCTTGTCAGAAGTTACCGACATTGGTTGGAATTCCCCCGACCTCGCGCGCGGCTGGGATTCTCTGCTCCTACTGCAGTGAACAGAGATTTAGCTGAGCACCAAATTCTCTGCTCTTGCTGACGGCAGTGAGGCATGAAGGCCGGAGAATTCCGGCCACCATCTTTCACTTGAGTAAACTATCGACAGCGAGACAACTTCATTGATAAGGATGGATCTTGGAAATTTACAGACATGCACAATGACTTTCCTCTTGATGCAAACAGATCGAGGTGTTGGTGCTGGGTCAGGGCTGCTTGACCATACTCCTGGCAATAGGTAAAGGTAAAGTCACCGTGCTCCCAGATGATGGCATAGTGGCACAGTGGTTAGCACTGCTGCCTCACAGCGCCAGGGACCCAGGTTCGATTTCCAGCTTGGGTCACTGCCTGTGTGGAGTTTGCGCATTCTCCTCGTGTCTGCATGCGTTTCCTCCGGGTGCCTCGGTTTCTTCCCACAGTTTAAAGATGTGCGGGTTAGGTGGATTGGCCATGCTAAATTGACCCTAATATCAGGGGCATTAGCAGGGTGAATATGTGGGGTTACAGGAATTTGGCCTGGATGGGATTGTGGTTGGTGCAGACTTGATGGGCCGAATGGCCTCCTTCTGCACTGTAGGGATTCTATAATTCGATGACCATAGGCTGCTCTCCCCTTTGAGGGGGAAAGCTGACTTTGGTAAGTATCTGACTTTCCCCAGTACCTTGGTGGTGATTTAACCTGAGGGCTACCACACCTCTGACGAGGGGCAAGGTTGAGTTTTTTTCGGGCCTTCATGAATAACCTGAATAATATCCCGGCAAAGCTCCCAATATGGAGTCTGACCAGATGGGGAGTGAGGATTCAGTATCACCCCTGGAGCCTTTTCTTTCTCAGCTGTGCAACCGTCTGCCGAAGCTTCATATTGGGAAGAAAGCCTTTCAGATTTACACCTCTCATATTAGTACCATTCCTGAGGAACTGAGTGAAAGTCAAAGAACAAAGAACAATACAACACAAGAACAGGCCCTTTGGCACACTAAGCCTGCGCCGATACGCAGTTTCTATCCCTCTTTTCGTCCCCCATTCATGTGTCTATCAAGATGTGCCTTGAATATTGATAAGGTGCCTGCTTCCACCACCTCCACTGGCCGTGCATTCCAGACACCCACCACCCTCTGTGTGAAAAACTTTCCCTGCACATCTCCCCTAAACTTACCCCCTCTCACCTTAAACCTGTGCCCTCTTGTAGTTGAAAATCTGCCAGCACTACCCCAAAAGTGTACCTCTGAAGAATGCTCCCTATTCCAGCATTGTGTCGCTGACTTTCCAAGGTGTTGACCGGGGCAAGGGATGGACCACTCTCCCCTCAGTCAGAAGGTTTGGGGGCCTACCTCACAAGCTGAGACCCCAGTACTGTACCGAGTTGGCGCTATACTGTTGGATGTGTCAAACCTTGACCGAGCTGTTCCACTGAGCCTCCCTCTGCCCTTTTAGGTGGAGGTGAGACATTCCATATCACTCTTTTGAAGGGCAGGAGAGTTCCCCCCACTACCTTGGCCAATATTTGCCCCCAATCCAACAGAATTAAAATGATCACATTACTGTTTATAGGAGCTTGCTCTGTGTGAACTGGCTGCTGGGTCTCCTATGTTCAAATCACAACCCCACCCTATTCCCATAACCCCATGTACTTACGCTGCGATTCTCCCTGACATTAGGACCAATCAACCTAACCCGCACATCTTTGGAGTTTGGGAGGAAATCGGAGCACCCGGAGGAAACCCACACAGACACGGAGTGAATGTGCAAACTGCACACAGTCATCCAAGGCTGGATTTGAACCCGGGTCTCTGGCGCTGTGGGGCAGCAGTGCTAACCACTCTGCCACGTGCTGGCCCATATTTACAGAGTAGCTATGCATCAAAAGTACTTAATTGGATGCGAAAGCATTTTGGAATGTACTAAAGTTGTGAAAGACACTGCAGAAAATGATTTCCCACACCCTCTTGGGCAAGAGCTGCCAAGTTAGTGCTAAGTAGAGATGAATTAGAGGCATCTTAGTGGTGTGGGATCGGTGCTCTGGATTGAAACTGTCTCCAAATCATTTCCCACACTCTCCTTAGAACCAATAGTCAGAGGAGATTTTTCCAGAGGTTAAGGCTTTGATCCCTTTAAGTTAAGAGGGGAAAGAATTAATGGGAACCTGAGGAGCAACGTTTTTACAGAGGGTGGTACGTATGTGGAATGAGCTGCCGGAGGAAGTGGTTGAGGCAGGGACATTGACAACATTTAAAAGGCATTTGGACAGATACATGGATAGGAAAGGTTTAGAGGGATATGGGCCAAATGCAGGCAAGTGGGGTTAGCTTAGATGGGCCTTTTGGTCGGCATGGACCGGTTTGGGCCGAAGGGCCTGTCTTCATGCCGTAGATTCTATGAAGAGAAGGATTAAGGTGTACAAGAAGGAATTGGAATAGAGGAATACTATATGGTGGAGGTGGGAATGGACAATTCGTGTCGAACCTGGCATTGGCCATTTGGGTCCAATAGTCTATTTCTTTCTTGTAAATTCTACATAATAACTGCCAATCCACCTATTCACATCAGATTCTCTCATATAGAGGGTAAGTGTCTTTATAGATAAACACTTAATCCATTGTGATCTCTTGGATTGGTTTCAATCGTCTGAGAGTATTTTTTTCCCATCATTTAATTTTTTTTGCCTCTCCCAGGAGATTACCTGACATTGGAGTCGGGATGTTGGTATGGGGTGGGGGGCGGGGGGGTGGAGGGTGTGATGATGAAGAAGTGTTTAATCATGATGGTTGGCCATTTTGATTCAGCATCAGTCTTGAAAGATCCTTTCCTGCATTCTTGTGTTTGCAAACAAACCACAGTGAGTTATTGGAAGAAAACAGAAGGAATGAGGGGCCCATAATCGAAACATTGCATCACTCCACCAACCCTGGAACTAGTTTCTGGCTGCTGTGTGGATGGGATGGTGTTTTAAGTGCTGAATCAGAGTTGCAAGAAGCAACACGAGGATCACGGCCTTTACTTGATGCAGTTTGCTGTGTTTGCTCTGCTTAGGTATAAGTGGAGGCTCTACAATCCAGACGGGATGGATTGCAAGGTGGTGGGTGCACAATTCTGCTGAACCAAACACCAAAATACATGTGGACAATGATAGAACACTGGCCTAAAACAACCATTTGTCCAGTTGGTTAGCCATTCTAGATGCACACTAATTCACATTGCTGGTTAATCTCAACAATTTCATGGTGGTGAGGTATTGACTCTGAACTAGATTTGTGACCCCCCCCCCCACCAGCCCCCGGCCCATCCCCGTCCCAACCCCCCTGTCCCTCCATCAGCAAGGTTGCCTATTTCTACACCCACCCCCGTCCCCCTTTGGAACATCACAAATAATAGCCATCATAGAGACATGGTTGAAGGAAGGAAACGATTGGCAACTCAACATTCCGGGACATAGAATCATCAGATGAGAAAGGGAAGGAGATAAAAGAGGAGGAGGCACTGCATTATTAGTTAAGGAATCAGTTCCTGCAGTAAGGAGAGGTGATATCTTGGAGAGGGCAACAAATAAAGCTTTGTGGGTAGAACTTAGGAATACAAAAGGGGCAGCCATATTGTTAGGTGTTTATTATAGATCTGCAGATAGTCAGAGGAGCAAATATTGAGGAGCAAATATGCATTCAGTTTGTGGAGGTGTGTAAAAACAATAATAGGGTTATTATATTAGGTGATTTCAACTTTCCCAACATTAACCTTGATATACATAGTGTTAATATAGAAACATAGAAAAACTACAGCACAAAAGGGCTTAGATGGAGTAGATTTCTTGAAATGTGTACAGGGGCATTTGTTAAATCGATATGTAGAGGGTCCAACAAGGGAAGGAGCTGTGCTGGACCTGATTCTGGGAAATGAAGCCAGACAGGTGGTTGAGGTGGTGGTGGGGGAGCATTTTAGTGATAGCAATCACAACACGGTACAATTTAAGCTTGTTATGGACAAGGAAATAGACAAGCTGCAAAAAAAAAGTTTTGGATTGGGGGAGAGCAGATTTTAGTCAAATAAGACAGGATCTGGCCAAGGTAGACTGAGAACAGCTACTAATGGGAAAATCTACAGAAGAGCAGTGGGGGGCATTCAAAAAGGAAATGGGAAGGGTACAAGGCCAGCATGTTCCCTCTAAGGTGATAGGTAGGAAAACAAGCCCAGAGCACCATGGATGACCAGAGATATTCAGGATACAATGAGAAGGAAAAAAAAGGCTTTTAAAAAATACAAGGGGAGCAAACTAATGTAGGCATTAGTGAGGTATAGAACGTGCAGGATGGAGCTTAAGAAAGCAATTAGGAATGCAAAGAGGGGATCTGTGAAAGCTCTGGCTGGTAAAAGTAGGGAAAATCCCAAGATAATCTCTAATCATGTCAATGGGAAGAGGATAACCAGGGAAAGAGTAGGGCCCATTGGGGACAAAGGAGGCAATCTGTGGGTGGAGCCAGCGGACATTGGTCAAGTGTTGAATGAATACTTCACATTCGTCTTCACCCAAGAGAATGAGGATCATGAAAGGGAATTCAGGGAAAGAGGCTGTGAGGTTCTTAAGCAAATTGACACAGGGAAGGACAAGATATTGGAGGTGTTGGCAGCCTTAAAAGTAGATAGATCTCCAGATCCAGATGAATTGTGCCCTAGGCTGCTGTGAGAGGCATAGGAGAAGATTGCAGGGGCTCTGACCCAAATTTTCAATTCCACTCTGGCCACGGGGGGGTGCCAGACGACTGGAGAACAGCTAATGTGGTTATGCTATCTAAGAAGGGTTGTAGAGGTAAATCAGCGTACTGCAAACCAGTGAGTCTCACATCAGTGGTAGGAAAACTATTAGAGAAACTTCTGAAGGAGAGCATCTATCTCCACTTGGAGAGGCAAGGTTTGATCAGGGATAGTCAGCATGGCTTCGTAAGAGTGAGGTCATGCCGAAACAAATTTGATTGAATTTTTTGAGGAGGTGACCAGGTGTGTAGATGAGGGTAGTGCAGTCGATGTAGTTTATATGGATTTCAACAAAGCCTTTGACAAGGTCCCACATGGGAGACTTGTAAAGAAGATAAATTCACATGGGATACAGGGTAATTTGATAAAGTGGATTCAAAATTGGCTCAGTTGTAGAAGACAGAGAGTGATGACAGAAGGCTGCTTTAGTGACTGGAAGCCAGTGTCCAGTGGCATGCCACAGGGATCTGTGTTGGGCCCCCTATTATTCATCATTTATATAAATAACATTGATGACTATGTGGGGGTAGGATCAGTAAATTTGTGGATGACACAAAGATTGGACGGGTGGTTAAGAGTGAGGCAGACAAGAAGATATAGATGGAATAATCAAATGGGCAGATAAGTGACAGATGGAATTTAACCATGAAAAGTGTGAGATGATGCACTTTGGAAGGAGTAATTTGACAAGGAAGTACTCAATGAATGGTAGGACACAAGGAAGCACTGTGGAACAAAGGGACCTTGGCATGTTTGTTCACAGAGCTCTGAAAGCGGAAGGCATGTTAGTGGTGAAAAAGGCATCTGGGATAGTTATCAATCAAGGCATAGATTATAAAAGCAGGGAAGTCATGTTGATTTGATTTGATTTGATTTATTGTCACATGAATTAGTATACAGTGAAAAGTATTGTTTCTTGCGCACTATACAGACAAAACATACTGTTCATAGAGAAGGAAAGGAGAGAGTGCAGAATGTAGTGTTACAGTCATAGCTAGGGTGCAGAAAAAGATCAACTTAATGCGAGGTATATAGACCTTGGTGAGGCAACTACTAGAGTATGGTGTGCAGTTCTGGTCACCACATTATTGGAAGGATGTGATTGCACTGGAGAGGGTGCAGAGGAGATTCGCCAGGGTGCTGCTTGGGATGGAACACTTAAGTAATGAAGAATGGTTGCGTAGGCTTGGGAAGGCTGAGGGGTGACCTGATCGAGGTGTGCAAGTTTATGAGAGACATGGACAGATGGATAAGGAGCGGTTGTTCCCCTTAGTGGAAGGGTCAGTCACCAGGGGACATCGATTCAAGGTGAGGGGCAGGAAGTTTAGGGGGGGATGTGAGGAAAAGCTTTTTTTTACCCAGAGAGTGGTGATGGAGTGGAATGCGCTGCCTGGGAGGGTGGTAGAGGCGAGTTGCCTCACATCCTTTAAAATGTATCTGGATGAGCACTTGGCACATCATAACATTCAGGGCTATGGGCCAAGTGCTGGTAAATGGGGTTAGGTGGGAGTTCAGCTGTTTCTAATGTGTCGATGTGGACTCCATGTGCTGAAGGGCCTCCTCTGCGCTGCATGATTCTATGATTCTATATCTCAGCTCACTTGCTGCCAAAACTCAAATACTTTTGTTACCTTCAAACTCAAATATTTTTGAGCTCTCCTGGGCAACTTCCCACTTTCGACCTTCTGTAAACTTTGAAAACTGCTGCCCTATCTTACCTTGCAACCATTCAACCATCATCACTGTGCTCACTTGAATCAGCTTGCTGGGGTTGGGGTTGGGAGTGGGGTGAGATAACAATCAGCTGTAACAACACTGATGTAAGGACTTGGGGAAAATATGGGCTTGGTGTGTGGCTCCTGGAGCAAAGTCAACATAAGAATATTCTGAATTGATGGGAGGATAAGACCTGATGGTCCATTCAGCCTGCCTCACACCTCATGATGACTGGAGCAACAAGATTAAATATTCCCTACTTCCCCTCCCCCTCCCCATTCCAATCCATGGTGCTTTGATCTTCTGGGAGGGGCCAAAAAAATCCAAGACCAACAAGTGAAAAATTCTGTGGAAAATTTGTCTCTGACCTCCTTCCATTCCAATACTCCTCCCGCTCATGGTGGTGTACTAAGGCAGACTTCCATAGCTAGTTGCTTTTAGAGGGGTCAGTTTAGCTCAGTTGGCTGGATGGCTGGTCAGTGATGCCAACAGTGTGGGTTCAATTCCTGTACCGGCTGAGATTATTCATGAAGGTTCCGCCTTCTCAACCTTGCCCCTTGCCTGAGGTGTGATGATCCTCAAGTTAAATCACCACCATTTAGCTCTGCCCCTCAAAGGGATCTGGGACAATGGCAACTTTCTTTTTATTCATAGAACAGGTTGCAAGTGACTTATAGCTTGAGGAGCATCACTTCTCACCAAACAGGGCTGGCTAGAAGTCTTTCTCACTCTTACCACAAGCCAATTGGCAGGTTTGGAAGGATTTTGTCGGTTGAAACTACGTTATGAATGCATCTTCCTCGGCCATTAAGTCCTGGGGTGGGACTTTAACCCACAGTTTCTTGCTCAGTGGTAGGGACGCTACCCACTGTGCCACAGAACCTCCACTTTGACCTCCTTAGACGACTGAAACTAGACCAGGAGATCAGACCCAATGACTCTTGCTGTAACAAGCTTGCTCTTCTATCGCTCCTTGCAGGACCCGATGCATGCTACAGTCCAGGATGTCCCACTGCTATCAGTATGGGAATGATTATTTCTAAAGTGTAGTCACTGTTGGAAAACACTGACCTTCGCACAGCAAGGTCACACAAACAGAAATGAGATAAATGATCGGATTGTGACAGACACGCCCTTGGTTTACTGTCTCATCTAAAAGGTGGCGCCTCTGACAGTGCCGCACACCCTCAGCACTGCACTGGAGGCATCAATCTAGATTTAGTGCTCAGGTTTCCTGGATGCGGACTTGTACCCCTGAGCATTTGACTCCGAGGCAAGGGATTCACTTAGCGACGCTGACATTAGTGTTGTGTATAGGCAAGATAGGGGATGATGCTCTTCGCAGTCTAATAGACCACCATCTTGGCACAAACCAAAGACTGACCAGGCGAGGCCATTATAGTCGGACAGCCAGTGCAGGCAGTATTAAATCCCGGTCTAAAGTTAACACTTTCAGGTCGAGCTGGGAGAAAATTGGGATAGAAAAGATTTAACTAAGCCTAACTTGGATTTTATGCCCCTTACCTCTCATTCTTTTTTGTTGCTGCCAACTAGGGTTGTCACCCCTTCAGGACTGCCCAGGAATCTCCAGGAATTAAAGATTAACCTCCAGGATACGGCTGTGAGCAAAACCAGGAGAAACGTTACAGGGAGCATTCAAAACCAGAGCTTTCACTTCCACCCAGCACTTCTCATTCAGTAGATATTGCAGTTGGTGGAATTGGCCATTTGACTGAAAGAATCATCCAATCAGTCAATTTCCACACACTTACACCCACCCCACCATTCCCAATATTCCGTATGGCTGAGGGTCAGGTGGGGATGGGGGGCCGGAGTGGGGGTGGGGGTGGGACAGTGCGGTGGGTAGGAAGAAATCTCTTCACTTTGCCCTTATGGGAAGCCGATGGATCCCAAGGGTGTTTTTCCTGGTGGGAAGGGGGAAGAGTGGGGGTGGGGGTTAGAGATGAGAGATTGCGTGACAAAATCAAGAGTTGGCAACCCAACGCCACTTGAACTGCCCTTTGAAGATGTCAAGGTTTATAGCCCAGTTTTGGGCAATAGTTGCTGCCGATGTTGACAAGGACTAAATTTGAAAAGTTCCTCTCACTGGAACGTGTCCGTGATCAGAGAGAGGACGTGCTTTTGCGCACCAAAGGACTGGCTAGAATCTTTCTCGAAAGCAAATGTCTGTCTTGGATGGCCGCAGCGTCGCGTCTCTCGATGGATCGTGCATGCTCCGGGGAAAGCTAGGAGATTGTACAGTTAACTCCCGTGGTGTAATTCTAAACTATACAACCTACTACCTCAACCCGGACACAAGCAAATGCTTCTGACTCAACACCGCATATCGTTTCTTCGTTTCTTCGATTTATAAATCCCCTCTTCCTTTCGTAAGTTCATAATATCATAAGGAATAGGAACAAAAGTAGGCCATTCAGCCCCTTGAGCCTGCTCCACCATTCAATAAGACCACACCTGATCTGATTGCGGTCTTAGTTCCATGTTCCTGCCTGTCCCCCAGATCCCTGGGTACCCTTGTCCATCAAACTTCTGTCTAACTCAGCCTTGAACATGTTCAATGATCTATTCTTTGAGGAAGATAATTCCAAAACTAACCATCCTCAGAGAGAAGAAATTCCTTATCTCTGTCTTTAGTGGGGAGACCCCTTTCTTCTAAACTGTGCCTCCTAGTTCAAGAATCCCCCACAAGGGGAATCATCCTCTCAGCATCCACCCTGTCAAGCCCCCTCAGAATCTTTAAAGTTAAAGTTTATTTATCAGTATCCACATTAACACTGCAATGAAGTCACTGTGAAAATCCCCCACTCCGGTGCCTGTCCGGGTGCACTGAGGGAGAATTTAGCATGGCCAATGCACCTAACCAGCACATCTTTCAGACTGCGGGAGGAAACCGGAGCACTCTGAGGAAACCCACGCAGACATGGAAAGAACGTGCAAACTCTACATAGACAGCGACCCAAGCTGGGAATCGAACCCAGGTCCCTGGTGTTGTGAGGCAGCAGTGCTAACCACTGTGCCACCGTGCCACCCTCTTATATCAGAGGGTCTTATGTATTTCTTATATAATCTTATATATTTCAATAAGATCGCCTCTCATTCTTCTAAACTTCAAGGCGTTTAGGCCCAACCTGCTCAATCCTTTCTCATACCACACCCTTTTTATCCAGAAATCAGTCAAGTGAAACTTCTCTGAATTAGCTCCTGAAGGAGATCAGAACTGTGCGCAGTACTCCAGGTGTGATATCACTAATGCACTGTACAGCTGCAGAAAGGCTTCCATCCTTTTATACACCAACCCCCTGTGCAATAAAGGCCAACATTCAATTTGCCTCCCCAATTACTTGCTGTTCCTGCATGCTAACATTTTGGAATTCATGTGCAAGGACACCCAGATCCCTCTGTACTGCAGCTTTCTGCAGCCTCTCTCCATTTGAATAATATTCTGCTTTTCTTCCTCCCAAAGCGGACACGTTCATATTTTCTCACATTATGCTCCATCTGCCAAATCTCTGCCCACTCAGTTAACCTATCTATATCCCTTCACAGAGGCTCGTGCCCTCCTCACAGCTTGCTTTCCGATCTATCTTTGTATTGTCAGCAAACATGGCGCCCTTCATCCAAGTCATTAATATAGGTCATAAATAGTTGAGGCCCCAGTACTGACTGACCCTTGTGGCACGCCACTAATTTATAAGTTGCCAACCTGAAAATGACCCTTTATCCTGACTCTCTGTTTCCTGGCAGTTAGCCATTCCCTTATCCGTGCTAAAATACCACCCCTAACACCACGAGCTCTTATTTTATCTTATGCAGTAACCTTTTCTGTGACATCTTATTGAATGCCTTTTGGAAAGCCAAGTATACTACATCTACTGGCTCCCCTTTATCCACCCTACTTGTTAAATCCTCACACAACTCGAACAAAGTCCTCAGATGCAACTTCCCTTTCACAAAACCATGTTGACTGCCTGACAGCATTACGATTTCCTAAATGTCCAGCTACGACCTCCTTAATAATGGATCACACCGCAGCCAGATTGGAAGTGGGAATGATGTGTTGGGTGCAGATGTGTGGAAATACATCAGAGCTGTGTCTCAGAGTTTCATGTACCTCACAGCACTCCTGTGGCAGGGACCAATCGAAAGAGAACATTGGATGAACATGAGCGAGAAAGGAACAGCAGGAGAGGCTAATAGCATTAGATTAAAAGAGGCGGAGGAGTCTCGTGTGGGACGTAAGTACCAGTATGGACCAGTTGGGCCGAATGGCCTGTTGCTGTGCTGTACATTTTGCAGCAGATAGAAAACCCCAATCGCTTTCCCACTTCAACAGCAGCAAAATACTGCAGACGCTGGAAATCTGGAATAACAAATAGAAAATTCTAGAAACACTCAGCTGGTCTGGCAGCATCTGTAGAAAGAGAGAAGCAGAGTCAGTGACCTTTCATCAGAACTGGAGAATGCAACAGGTTTTAAGGAATCATGGTAAGGGAGGAAAAAAGAAAAAAGGGGAGGTTTGTGACTGGGGCAGGAGGAGAGATTAAATGATAAACGTCATGATGATGCGAGGGAAAGATTGGCGGCAAAATGAGGAAATGAAATAAAGGGCCCAGAGGAGGCATGAATTGTGACAGCAGAAATATAGAATGTTACACACAGGAGGAGGCCATTCACGTCAGTCTTGGTTCTTTGGTAGAGCTATCCCATTATTCCTACTCTATCTCTATAATCCTCCCCTCTGTCAAATCACTCTCCCCAGACGCTGTCTGTCCTGCTGAGCATTAACTTGCATTTTCCAACTTCCCCTGCTTTTCTCTGCTATTTCTGATCGAACTTTCACCGCTTGCAAAGCAGGTTGTGATGGGATTGTGTGGCTCTGCTATCCGTGCAGCTAATGATGGATATGTGCCATGACATTCCGTTTAGCCGGATACTCGGAGGAGTCGCTGGAGACGATACCGCCTTACTCCAAATGTTTTTCCTCTCTCTCTCTTTTCTGGACTTATTTGGGAAAGAGTCTCCCCAAAATTTGACGACAATCCATTATGGCGATCAGGTTGGGATTGTAGAAACTCCATTAGCAGAGAAGGGATTGGAGGAGCATGGCATGATATAATTTATCTCTGAAACATAGAACAAAGAACGAAGAACAAAGAAAATTACAGCACAAGAACAGGCCCTTCGGCCCTCCAAGCCTGCACCGACCATGCTGCCCGAATTAACTAAAACCCCCTACCCTTCCGGGGACCATATCCCTCTATTCCCATCCTATTCATGTACTTGTCAAGATGCCCCTTAAAAGTCACTACCATATCTGCTTCCACTACCTCCCCCGGCAACGAGTTCCAGGCACCCACTATTCTCTGTGTAAAACATCTGCCTCGTACATCTCCTTTAAACCTTGCCCCTCGCACCTTAAATCTATGCCCTCTAGTAATTGACTCTTCCACCCTGGGAAAAAGCTTCTGACTCTCCACTCTGTCCATGCCTCTCAAAATCTTGTAGACTTCTATCAGGTCTCCCCTCAACCTCCGTCGCTTCAGTGAGAACAAGCCAAGTTTCTCCAACCTCTCCTCACAGCTAATGCCCTCCATACCAGGCAACATCCTGGTAAATCTTTTCTGTACCCTCTCCAAAGCCTCCACATCCTTCTGGTAGTGTGGAGACCAGAATTGAACATTATATTCTAAGTGCGGCCTAACTAAGGTTCTATAAAGCTGCAACATGAACTAAGGTTCTATAAAGCTGAAACATGATGGGAACAGATGGAGGCCATTCAATCCCTTTATCCTGTTCTGTCACTCAGATCAAGTCTGATCTAACTGAGTGACAGGATGGGCGGCGCAGTGGTTAGCACTGCTGCCTCACAGCGCCAAGGATGCTGTGACAGGTTTAATTCATGCCTTGGGTCACTGTCGGTGCGGAGTTTTCACATTCTCCCTATGTCTGCGTGGGTTTCCTCCAGGTGCTCCAGTTTTCTCCCACATTGTGTGGGTTAGGTGGATTGGCTGTGCTAAATTTCCCCTTAGCGTCAGAGGATTAAAAGGGTAAATATGTGGGGTTACGGGAATAGGGCCTGGGTGGGATTGTGGTCGGTGCAGACTCGATGGGCTGAATGGCCTCCTTCTGCACTGTAGGGTTTCTATGATATGATGATTTTATGATGTACTATTGAATGCTTTAACAGATCAATTAGAACGCTATCTTAATCTTCTATCCATTGCACACATCGGCGGCCCATCTGATTCAAAAATAGATAGGTAAACACATCAATATTGGAGAATATAGGAACAAGACTAAGGCCAATTACCCCCTTGAGTCTGGTCTACCTTTGCTCCTTTTGGGGTAGGGGCAGGAGTTCCAACAGGCTCACAGGTGTCCCTGACAATGTGGTACTTCGTGAGAAGGAAAGACAAGACATGTAGGCCAGAAAAGAAATGTACATCGGAATGGAAGAGGAACCAGCAGAATGAGCGGTGGAGATAGTGGATGAGGGAGTTGGAGAGCTGTCAGAAATCCCCACCATGAAACAACACAGAAAACGAAACGGGCTTGAGCTCCTCGCTATGAGTGTGGTAACCAGGATAGGCCCACGAGGATCACGGTGATTATAGGGCCACATTGACACAGACCCATAGAAGCGAGCTTGCGCGCTTGACCTCACCACAAGATCGGATCTACGGGTTTATGGCGACTGGCACGTCTGACGATGGCAGGGTGACGTAGCTGGGAATTCAGTCCATGTGATTCCAGTGGCAAAATGGAGTGAGTGAGGGTGAAAGAGAGAGAGAGAGAAGCGAAACAACACAAAACTTTATTTAAATATTCAACAGTCAACAAAACACAGACATCAGGATACGGAATAGTTCAATCACATTTTATTAAACACATGCGTATATTCATCAATCATTTATATTCCTCTGTTCTATTCCTATTCGTAGAATCATAGAATCCCTACAGTGCAGAAGGAGGCCATTTGGCCCATCGCGTCTGCACTGACTCTCCAACTAAGCAGTTAACCAAGCTTTATCACCGCAGCCCCACATATTAACCCTGCTAATCAATACATTTGTGGACATTAAGGAGCAATTTAACATGACTAATCAACCTGACCTGCACATCTTTGGACTATTCTCAAAACTAGTTCCATCCTATTTCCTCAGTTCTCTCTACAGGAATGGGAAGAGGCAATTCAATCCCGCCAACCTGTTCCACTGTTCAGTTCGATCATTTACCCTAACTCCACCCACAATTCTTGCTTCCCTATTCCTCAATGGCCATACCTTGCAAAAACCAATCAATGCCAGCTCTGAAATTTTCAAACGGCTGCCAGCTACAAAATCCTTTTGAGGTACAGAATTCCAAATTTACGATTCCCTTTGTGTGAAGAAGTTCTTCCAGACATCATCACCTCGTTCTATTTTTAAGTTTATGCCCTCCTCACAGAATCACAGAGTTTTTACAATCCGGAAGGAACCTTCGACCCATTGTGTCTGCAATTTACTTAGTGCCTTTGTCCCTGAACGCTGCAAGTTCTCCCTTTTCAGAATAATAATCTAATTCCCTCCTGATTGCCTCCGTTGAACCTGCCTCCACCACACTCTCAGGTAGTGCATTCCAGACCTTAACCACTCATTGCGCGCACAAGGTTTGTTCTGGACTCGCTCCATCTCTATCAACCCTACCAAATCCATTAATCCTCTCAAACACATCTAAAACTCAACTCATTCTGCATGATTGCCCCCCATCCGCTACCCCCTGCCACGCCACCCCCATTGATCAAGGCACAGGAGTAGGCCATTCAACCCCTCATGCTTCCTCCGTCATTTAATAAGATCATGGCTGATCTGATAGTAACTTCAAATCTGAATCCCTCCCCCCCCGCAATAACTTATCATCCTCTTGCTTACCAAGAACCTATCCACCTCCCATCCTTTTTCTCAGCACCATCCTCCTGCACTTTCCCCATATCCCTTGACACCTTGACCGTCTTTCATTCTTTAAGATATTCAATGACTTGGCCCTCCACAGCCTTCTGTGGTAGACAATTCCACAGGTTCACCATCCTCTGAGTGAAGAAGTTTCTCCTCATCTCAGTCCTAAATGTCCAATCCCCTATCCTTAGATTGTGACCCCTTGTTCAGCCCACTCTCCCATGAGCCAGAGGAAACAAAATCCCTGTATCTTGTCTCTCCAGCCCTGTTAGAATATTATACGTTTCAATGAGATCCCCTCTCATTCTTCTAAGTTCCAATGAATACAGGCCCAGTTGACCCAATCTCTCTTCATACGACAATTCTGCCGTCCCATTTCTTTAAAGTCCCTTAGAAACATTTTATTGCATGCAAGGTGCAGTATGATTATAAGTATTTGTTGTTGTTGTACTCACACTCTGGGGGGCCATCTTACCAAAAACATTCCAAGTGCCAAAATTCTAAGTGCTCAATTGTGGCCTAGTCAGCTGACCTGCATAAGGCACTGAGAATCGGTTGGAGATCAGGACACCAGAAACCCTGCCAGCGGAAAGCTGGGGCTGTTCAGTATCAAACTGGATGAATGATCAAGAACTGGCCCCCGCCACCCCTACCCTGCCTCCTGCCCAAATCTGCAGCTTGTTGGCACGGAGAGTGTCCGAGGCTCAGGGGTCCATTACTATGCAAATCAGGCATGTGGTTGGGCCTAGAGCATGGTGAGGCAAAATGATCAATACTTATGGGCCAATAGTGCAGTCTGGGGCTGTCTGGGCAGAAAGTGAGCAAGTTCGGAGTGCCAGGCCAGCCAGAAAAATGGCCAACACAGGCCCTGGCTGGTACTTCACTGCGGCACAGCGGTCCATGTGAGGTAAAGGGATGTGTAATAAGTCCTTGGAAGCAGAAGTTCCCTCACCAAAATCCCTTTATTTACAAGTCTGACAGTAGCATACAGAGTGCTTTCAGTTCGCAGTCTATACTAGGAGTCCCAGAGGAACTGACATTCCTGGTTAAGTACAAAGCAAGAGGCTCCCTGATTGGCCCATCAATTTGGCCCTTACTCAGGGAGTTCATATTCTAACAGGCCCACCTCAGTTGCCTGATTAAAGTTGTTACAGGATGGCTCTGTACAGAACAGAGACCTTGTTGGTGACCCCAGGTGCAATAATACCACACATGAAGGCGTCCAACACAGGACATAGAACCAGCTGAAAACCAGAGAGTATTAAACCAGACACATGGCCATGTTAGCCCTGAACCAGCAGCCCAATGTGTGGAAAATTAACACACCATCTCGGGTTTGGTTCTTACAGAGCGAGACATTGTAGTCTGGGATGCATCATATGGGACATTACGGTGCACTGTATGGGACGTTACGATGCACTGTGTGGGATATTACAGTGCACTGTATGGGACGTTACGATGCACTGTGTGGGATATTACAGTGCACTGTATGGGCCATTACGGTGCACTGTATGGGATATTATGGAGCACTATTTGGGACATTACGGAGAACTGTTTGGGACATTACGGTGCACTGTATGGAATATTACGATGCACTGTATGGGACATTACGGTGCACTGTATGGGACATTACGTTGCACTGTATGGGACGTTACGGTGCACTGTATGGGACGTTACGGTGCACTGTATGGGACGTTACGGTGCACTGTATGGGACATTACGGTGCACTGTATGGGACATTACGGTGCACTGTATGGGACGTTACGGTGCACTGTATGGGACGTTACAGTGCACTGTATGGGACGTTACGGTGCACTGTATGGGACATTACGGTGCACTGTATGGGACATTACGGTGCACTGTATGGGACATTACGGTGCACTGTATGGGACATTACGGTGCACTGTATGGGACGTTACGATGCACTGTATGGGACGTTACGGAGAACTGTATGGGACATTACGGTGCACTGTATGGGACGTTACGGTGCACTGTATGGGACGTTACGATGCACTGTATGGGACGTTACGGTGCACTGTATGGGACATTACGGTGCACTGTATGGGACGTTACGGTGCACTGTATGGGACGTTACGGTGCACTGTATGGGATATTACGGTGCACTGTATGGGATATTACGGTGCACTGTATGGGACGTTACGGAGAACTGTATGGGACATTACGGTGCACTGTATGGGACATTACGGTGCACTGTATGGGATATTACGGTGCACTGTATGGGACATTACGGAGAACTGTATGGGACATTACGGTGCACTGTATGGGACATTACGGTGCACTGTATGGGACATTACGGTGCACTGTATGGGACGTTACGGTGCACTGTATGGGACGTTACGGTGCACTGTATGGGACGTTACGGTGCACTGTATGGGACGTTACGGTGCACTGTATGGGACGTTACGGTGCACTGTATGGGACGTTACGGTGCACTGTATGGGACGTTACGGTGCACTGTATGGGACGTTACGGTGCACTGTATGGGACGTTACGGTGCACTGTATGGGACGTTACGGTGCACTGTATGGGACGTTACGGTGCACTGTATGGGACATTACGGTGCACTGTATGGGACATTACGGTGCACTGTATGGGACATTATGGTGCACTGTATGGGACATTACGGTGCACTGTATGGGACATTACGGTGCACTGTATGGGACGTTACGGTGCACTGTATGGGACATTACGGTGCACTGTATGGGACGTTACGGTGCACTGTATGGGACGTTACGGTGCACTGTATAAATGGTCGGTGGAAGCAGATGCAACGGCAACTTTTAAAAGGGATTTGGATAAATACTTGAAGGGGGAAAATATTGCAGGCAAATCAGACGAGGCAACCGAAGTTGGGTTTGTGACATGTGTTTTGTCAGTGGGAAGCCTGCAGTCTATCACAGTCTGCCATGTCTGGCACAGCTCGCTGTGTCTGACACCAACTGCCATGGAAACAGCTTACCAGCCAGGAAAAGCAAAAAGCAGCTTCGAACAGTACGCTGCTACCTCGAGCTTTTATAGCCCCAAAGTCCCAGGAAGGGCTGAGTCATACAGGCTCAGGCGCCTCCCTGTACAGTCCCTACTGGTTGCTGTCCGATGATTGAAGCTGAGAATTGTGGTCAGATGTTGGAGCTGGTGTGAGAGTTACGCTCCGGTATGACAATCTCCAATGGCCTGCCGGACACTCACTGTGAGGGGGTACTCATTGGGTGAGGTACAGAGCAGCAGATAAGGTTCTGCACCCATTAGGAGCGAGTCGGGTTGATTTCCACTGACCTTGCCAGGTTTTAGCAGGATCACGAAGGTCGCAGAATGGGGGAGGCTCCATTTTGAAAGGGCAAAATACCCATCTGTTTCAGACACTCTTTTGATCTAGGAACTGATAGGGCAGCACAGTGGTTAGCACTGCTGCCTCACAGCGCCAGGGAGCCGGATTCGATTCCCGGCTTGGGTCACTGTCTATGTGGAGTTTGCACGTTCTCCCCGTGTCTGCGTGGGTTTCCTCCGGGTGCTCCAGTTTCCTCCCACAGTCCAAAGATGTGTGGGTTAAGTTGATTGGCCATGCTAAATTGCCCTTTAGTGTCAGGGGGACTGGCTAGGGTAAATGCATGGGGTTACGGGGATAGAGCTGGGGTGGGATTGTTGTCAGTGCAGACTCAATGGGCTGAATGGTCTCCTTCTGCACTGTAAGGATTCTATGAACTGGATACTGTGACATGAATAGGAACCCGGTCAACCTTTGAGGTTGGTGCCTGAGTTGTGCTCATTCTGGGTGATGGAATCAAAGAATCACTGGCCTAAGGTAAATGTCTACAAATTGTTTTCAGGGTAGTGGGGAAGGGAGGGTGAACCTCATTGTCGCTGTTACCAGAGAAACCTCATCGCTTGCAATCCTGACTACCCCTCACACCACCCCCGCCCTCCCCCCCACCCCACCCCACCCCCCTCCTCCCCTCCCACACCCCACCTGACTGGCAACCTGTTTGCACGCTGCACCAAGAGTTTACCCGTTAGGCACTCAATGATCACTGGGGTCAGTTATATAGGAACACAGGAACAGAAGTAGGCCCTTCAGTCCCTTGAGCTTGTTTAGCCATTCAATAGAATGGTGGCCGATCTGTACCCTCACTCCAGCCACCCACTTTGGATTCATAACTTTTTGGTATCCTTCACTGCAGAAAACAAACTTATTGATCTCAGGTTTGATTAATTGAGCTAGTAAATATGGAGAGAGTTCCACACTTCTTATTGCTCTTTATGTGAGGAAATGTTTCCTAATTTTCTCTTTCCAAATGGCCTGCCTATTATTTTGGGCTTATGCCCCTCTCTGATCCCTCATCCTTTCACATGAAGTTAAATTTAAAGTCTATTTGTTAGTCACAAGTAGGCTTACATTAACACTGCAATGAAGTTACTGTGAGAATCCCCTGGTCGCCACACTCCAGTGCCTGTTCGGGTACAGTGAGAGAGAATTTCGCATGGCCAATGCACCTAACCAGCACGTCTTTCGGACATGGATACTCCCAACAATAGTTGCAGTGTTTGTGACTTATTCTTGGAGAATAACTTGCATATATCTGTCACCTTCAACACATTAAATATTTGGCACTGAGGGGTTGGGTGGCACGGTGGTTAGCGCTGCTGCCTCACAGCGCCGGGGACCGGGGTTCGGTTCCCGGCTTGAGTCACTATCAGGAGTTTGCATGTTCTCCCTGTGTCTGCATGGGTTTTCTCCGGGTGCTTCAGATTCCTCCTACAGTCCAAGGATGTGCATGTTGGGTGGATTGGCCATGCTAAATTGCCCCTTAGTGTCAGGGGGATTAGGAGGGTAAATGCATGGGGTTATGGGGATAGGGCTTGGGTGGGATTGTGGTCGGTGCAGACAATGGCCTCCTTCTGCGCTGAAGGAGTCTGAGTGTTAGTAGGATCATAGAATCATACAGTGCAGAAAGAGGCCATTCGGCCCATCGGGTCTGCACCAACCACAATCCCACCCAGGCCCTATCCCCGTATCCCTGCATATTTATCCGCTAATCCCTCTAACCTATGCATCCCAGGACACTAAGGGGCAATTTAGAATGGCCAATCAACCTAGCCCGCACATCTTTGGACTGTGGGAGGAAACCGGAGCACCCGGAGGAAACCCACGCAGACACGAGGAGAATGTGCAAACTCCACACAGACAGTGACCCGAGCCGGGAATCGAACCCAGGTCCCTGGAGCTGTGAAGCAGCAATGCTAACCAGTGTGCTACTGTGCCGTAGATGAGGAAGAATCTGTATCAAAATTCCCTCTGGAAACTGGAGAGGGAGCTGATGTGAAAGGAAATCTCCCTGTTCTGAGTGAAGGAAGGCAGTTCCCAAACCCCTACTCCATTCACCCTCTCACCACCACACCCCCCAATGATATATAATTAAAAAAAAATAATGTACAGAGTGACTTTGCTCCTACAATATTGGTACCAGATGAGATTAGTGTCTTCAGCATATATCAATCCCGGGTCCTCTTGATCTGTGTGGCACATTTCATGGGCTTACACCTGGGATTCAGTCAGCAAGCCAGCAAGGGAGTCAGAGACCACTCATTGGCTATGAAGAACAAATAACAAAATATGTGTTACCTTTGCTCAAACTTCCAATTGCAGCATCTGTGATCAGGGTATGTATTTCTTCGATGTAGCTTCATCTGTGTCAGAGAGAAAGGGAAATAGATATTTAGTCTTCCTTTTTCAGGATCTAGCGAGTCATATGACAATTTGCCCTGAAACATTGCAATTAGAGTCTTGATACTGCCCATTATAGATGAGCAGAAAACACAGACTCATCAAGGCAAGATTCCATGGCCTAAGTACTCCCAAAGCATCAAACTATTTACACTGTAACCTCAGTGATACAGCATGCATTAAATAGATTCCAGTCTGTATTTCACTCCCAGCTACCTATAAACAAAGGGGGAGGTGATGGCCGAGTGGTATTATCGCTAGAGTAGGAATCGAGGAACTCAGCTAAGCTCTGGGGACCGGGTTCGAGTCCCGCCATGGCAGATGGTGGAATTTGAATTCAATAAAAAAAGCTATCTGGAATTAAGAATCTACTGATGACCATGAAACCATTGTCGATTGTCAGAAAAAACCCATTTGGTTCACTAGTGTCCTTTAGGGAAGGAAATCTGCCGTCCTTACCCCGGTCTGGCCTACATGTGACTCCAGAGCCACAGCAATGTGGTTTGACTCTCAACTGCCCCCCCGGCAACTAGGGATGGGCAATAAATGCTGGCCAGCCAACGATGCCCATATCCCATGAATGAATAAAAGAAAACGCTCAACTACACCGCTCAATTAGATCTCAGTTTGTAACTCGCTCATGGTTATCTTTCGCTCTATACCAGTGGTTCCCAAACTTTTTTCACTGGGCCGCACTTTTGGAATAAAAATTTGCTCGTGCCACACCGAATTTTTTATTCATGAGAAATACATTCAAAAAAAATAAAAACAACTCCTAGCAGTGCTTGATTCATAACATAGAACACAACTACTTTATAATATGATCATGGAACATCCAGAAAGTATAAAACAATGCAGCTACATAAAAACATCTATCCATTATTAAATGTTTCTTTGATTGTCCTTGAATCTTCCCGCCACACTTGCCACCCTCTCTCGCCGCACCAGTGTGGCGCGCCGCACCCTTTGGGAACCCCTGCTCTATACATAGACCCCCCCAGATCACTTGACTACCTTCCAGTCTGTACCTCAATGAATCACATGATAGTTGCAGCACAGAAAGAGGTCACCCCAAAGGGCAGGAAAGTGGATGTGAGGAATGTTGGATCAGCCATGATCCTATTGAATGGTGCAGCAGGTTTGAGGGGCCAAACTCAGCTAATATTCTGGAGACCCAAGTTCAATTCCCGCCATGGCAGATGGTAGAATTTGAATTCAATTTTTAAAAATCTTGAAACAATTGTCGATTTGTGAAAAACTCCATCTGAGTCACTAATGTCCTTTAAGGAAGGAAATCTGCCGTCCTTAGCTGGTCTGGCCTACATGTGACTATAGAGCCGCAGCAATGGGGTTGACGCTCAGACTCGGGCAACTGGGGATGGGTAATAAATGCTGACCAGCCAGCGGTGCCCATGTTGCATGAATGACTAAACAAAACACACACACACACAGACATGCATGCGCACACACATGTACACACACACACACATGCATGCACACACTAATACACACACACATGCGCGTATACACACACACACACACAAACACACAGATACACATACACACATAATTCTTGGCAGAAGTACAATAATGGGCGGCATGGTGGCACAGTGGGTTAGCACTACTGCCTCACAGCGCCAGGGACCCGGGTTCGATTCCCGGTTTGGGTCACTGTCTGTGTGGAGTCTGCACGTTCTCCCCGTGTCTGCGTGGGTTTCCTCCGGGTGCTCCGGTTTCCTCCCACATTCTGAAAGACGTGCTGGTTAGTTGCATTGACCTGAACAGGTGCCGGAGTGTGGTAACTAGGGGAATTTCACAGTAACTTCATTGCAGTGCTAATGTAAGCCTTACTTGTGACACTAATAAATAAACTTTAACTTTAAACTTTAGTAATCCTGGAGGGTGAATCATCCTTGACCCATGGGCATCGGGGCCAATCTTGTAACCTCTGATCATGCCCTGGCTGCTCACTGGTTACGCAGCCCGGGTAAAGGATTGAATCTGGGAATTTCTGGTTAACCTCGTGGTGGTGCAAGATCTTTGAAATTCTGGCTTGGAAGGAACATGGGTTTTCTCCAGGCACCTGCTGTTTCATATCAGAAGAGGAGTGCGGTAGTACAAAAAGTTCCTTTAAAAATTAGAGACAAGCGTATAATAACCTAAATGGATGTTGGATAAACAAATAACTCAGTGGGAGGAGCATCGCTGTCTCTATGACAAAAATGAACACAATAAACACTGAGCACCTTTATATAGTTCACCATCCCAGGAGTTCATTGCACTAAAGCGTCTGCAATGAACGGCACACTTTAAGACAGAGATGCTTCAATGTGGCTTCTTTTACCAAATCAGGATGATCCAAAGTACTTGATAGCTGATTAAGTATTTCTTCAACGTGTGGTCACTGCTGCAATATGGGGGGAAATGGCAGTCCATATACGCACAGCAAGATCCCACAATTGGAAACGTGATCGTGAGCAGATTGACTGTACTTTTATTGCAGATAAAGACGAAACACTGCTATGTTGGAATCTGAAAAAAATTGAGGGTCGCCCAAACTCGAAACGTTGGCTCTATTCTCTCTCCACAGATGCTGTCAGCCCTGCTGAGATTTTCCAGCATTTTCTGTTTTTGCTCCCTTTATCCCATGTTGGCTGAGGGGATGAATGTTGGCCAGGACACAATGGAGAACTCCCGCTGTTCTCCCTTGAATTAATTTCACGGGATTTTTTTTTCTTTCCACATGCGGGAAATCCGACTGAGCCCCAGACACTTTGCATTTCGTACTAAGCAGGCAACATAGTGAGGCATCTCACAAACGGGTGTGACACCGGGCAATGCTTGGGCAAAACTTCGATGAAGTAGTGGGATGGGATGTGGTCATGGTTAAGGAGGCAGTTTTTAAGGATGTTTCAGCAAATTAAGGGTTTGTAATATGTTCAAGTTGGGAAGAGATTTCCAGAGTCCGGGGTTGCGATGAGTGAAGGTTCTGTCGTCACCAGAGTGAACATTGTTCCAAAGGTGTGTGGAGTTTGCACATTCTCTTCGTGTCTGCGTGTGTTTCCTCCGGGTGCTCCGGTTTCCTCCCACAGTCCAAAGATGTGCGGGTTAGGTTGATTGGCCATGCTAAAAAAAAATTGCCCTTAGTGTCCTGAGATGCGTAGGTTAGAGGGATTAGTGGGTAAATATGTAGGGATATAGGGGTAGGGCCTGGGTGAGGTTGTGGTCGGTGCAGACTCGATGGGCTGAATGGCTTCTTTCTGTACTGTAGGGTTTCTATGATTCTATGAGATAAACAGAGCAACGGAGGCATCTAACTCATTCCCTTCTATCTCACTTTCGATATTTGAGCATCTTACTTCACAGAAGCAGGCCTTTTAGCTATTGCGCCTGCGTCTATTCTTCGAAATTAGCCACACTTCCCCTATATTTACTTTTGACCTTGATAATCTCTACAAAGAGCCTATTCCACCTGTGAGGGATGCATTTACTTCCTGTCATGCCCAAATGGTAGTCCCCCTGTCTCTGAGTTATACCCCAAAATTTTCCAGTCCAGCCCGCCATGGGAACAGAACTTCCTGCACACAGTTCTGTGCTTCTGGGCTCGATTTCCACTCCAGACACTTGAACAGATAATCTAGGCTGACATTCCCATTGCAGTACTGAGGGAGTGCTGTACTGCTAGAGGTGCTGCCTTTTGTATGAGACCTTAAACTGAGGTTCTGTCTGCCCCTTTAAGTGGAGGTAAAAGATCCCATGGTGTTATTTGAAGAACAGGGGAGTTTGTTTTGCAGTAAAATTGTCAATAGTTATACCTCAACCAAGCACCAAGAGACTGCTTATCCGTTCACTATGATGTGGAGATGCCGGCGTTGGACTGGGGTGGGAACAGTAAGAAGTCTCACAACACTTAAAGTCCAACTTTTGACAAAGGGTCATCTGGACCCGAAACGTCAGCTCTTTTCTCTCCTTACAGATGCTGCCAGACCTGCTGTGATTTTCCAGCGTTTTCTCTTTTGGTTAAAGTCCAACTCACCTGATGAAGGAGCAGTGCTCCAAAAGCTCGTGATTCCAAATAAACCTGTTGGACTTTAACTGGTGTGGTGAGACTTTTCTCTGTTCATTATCATACCGCTATTTGTGGGAACTTGCTGCAAATTAGCTGCAACACTTCTCACCTTACAACTGTGACAAGAGAAGGTAGAAAGCACTTTGCAACCCTTTGAGACTATAGGGTCATAGAGGTTTACATTGCAGAAAAAGGCCCTTCAGCCCATCAGATCTACACTAATCAAAGATAAATCATCCAATTCTTCTAATCCCATTTCCCAGCACTTGGCCCTTACCTTGCCTTGGCTTCACCAGTGTACACCACATACTTCTTCAATGTTATGAGGGTTGCTGCCTCTACCACCCTTTCACTCAGCGAGTTCCAAACTCTCACCACCCTCAGGGTGAAAAAGCTTTTCCTCACATCTCCCTAAACGTTCTGCCCTTTACCTTAAATCTATGCCCTCTTGTCATTGATCCCTCCACCAATACGAAAAGCTTCTTCCTGTCTACTCTTTCCGTGCCCTTTATTATTTTATACATCTCAATCATGTCTCCCCCCTCAGTCTCCTCTGCTCCAAGTAAAACACCCCCTGTCTATCCAATCTCTCTTCATAACTAAAACTCCCTTGTGTACAAATCTTGTTTCTTATGCTCATCATGTTTTAGTCGTAACTGAATAAATATCTATGTGAACCTTCAGAATGGAAACTTGCTCTGTAAACCTGTCACACTGTCATTATACCCTCCCACCAGTGGTGGCCCTGCAGAACCTTGATTCTGCATTCTCCAGCTGGTACTGGAAATAAGTGTTTCAGTTTCGACCAGTGCTGTATCTCTGCTTCCTAAATTACTGTAGGTTTTACTACAAAACAATAAATAATAAATTGATGTGGTCCAAATTGATTGCATTGACCTGCTTCTTTCCATCTTCCATTGTATCAGAGCGTTATTTAAAGTTTATTTATCATTTTCACAAGTAGGCTTACATTGGGCGGTATGGTGGCACAGTGGGTTCGCACTGCTGCCTCACAGCGCCAGGAACCCGGGTTTAATTCCCGGCTTGGGTCATTGTCTGTGTGGAGTTTGCACCTTCTCCCTGTGTCTGCGTGGGTTTCCTCCAGGTGCTCCGGTTTCCTCCCACAGTCTGAAAGACGTGCTGGTTAGGTGCATTGATCCAAACAGGCGCCGGAGTGTGGCGACTAGGGGAATTTCACAGTAACTTCATTGCAGTATTAATGTAAGCCTTACTTGTGACTGATAAATAAATAAACTTTACAAAATTAAATTGACAATGCAATGAAGTTATTGTGAAAATCCTCTAGTCGCCTGTTCGAGTACACTGAGGGAGAATTTAGCATGGCGAATGCACATAACCAGCACGTCTTTCGGACTGTGGGAGGAAACCAGAGCATAGAACATAGAACAGTACAGCACAGGACAGGCCCTTCGGCCCACGATGTTGCGCCGAGCTTTATCTGAAACCAAGATCAAGCTATCCCACTCCCTATCATCCCTAGCACCCGGAGGAAACCCACGCAGACACGGGGAGAACGTGCAGACTTCGCACAGACAGTGACCCAAGCCGGGAATTGAAGCCAGGTTCCTGGCGCTGTGAGGCAGCAATGCTAATCACTGTGCCACCGTGCCACTCTGCATTAAGATGTCTCCCTTTGCCAGAGAAGCAAAATAACCATTTTTTTTAAAAGGAGAAAAACATGTCAGCGGGTTACAGCGGTTCATGTCTGACCTGCGCCTGAACTGAGAAGCAGTTCTCAATATGCTAAACCAAGCCCACACAACCATTAAACCCTCATTCACTGCACTTTCTGTTCACTTAACAATTAGACATTATGATCTTAAGATCTTGGAAACTCGAGTAAGAATGACAGTGTGACCATTAATTTAACCCACTGTTCATTCCAAGCTTGCAGAGAAACCTTTTTTGTCCTCATTTGTGCATTCATTTGGTGCGAGTGTTGCTGGCAAGGCTGTCGATTACTGTCTGTCCTTAATTTTGCCTTGGGAAGATGATGGTGATGGGCAGAGGCACGGTGGCACAGTGGGTTAGCACTGCTTCCTCACAGCACCAGGGACCCGGGTTCGATTCCGGCCTTGGGTGACTGTCTGTGTCGAGTTTGTACGTCTTCCCCGTGTCTGTGTGCTTTTTTAAATTCATTTACAGGATGTGGGGGTCACTGGTTGGGCCAACATTTATTGCCCATCTCTAACTGCCCTCCACTGCAGAGGGAATTTAAGCATCAACAACATTGCTGTGGGTTTGGAGTCACGTGTAGGCCAGATTGGGTAAGGATGGCAGATTTCCTTCCCTAAACCAGGTGGGTTTTTACAACAATCAACAATGGATTCATGGCCATCATTAGACTTTTAATTCCAGATTTCTATTGAATTCAAATTTCATCATTTGTCATGGTGGGATTCGAACCCGGGTTTTCAGAGTATTACCCTGGCTTTCTGAATTACTAGTTCATTGTCAATACCACTGCGCCACCACCTCCCCTGGTGGTTTGCTTCGGGTGCTCGGTTTCCTCCCACAGTCTGAAAGATGTGCAGGTTAGGTGGATTGGCCATTATAATTGCACCTTAGTGCCCCGAGATGTGTAGGTTAGGGGTAAATACGTGGGGTTACAGGTATAGGGCCTGAGTAAGATGCTTTGTTGGAAAGTCATTACAGACTCGATGGGCCAAATTGCCTCCTTCTGCACTGGAGGGATTTTATGGTGACCCGCCACCGTATTGAACCAGTAGGTACACCCACAGTGCTGTAAGGGAGGGAGTTCCAACTAGACATTGTTGCCTTTGAGGGACACACCCTGGCAGTGGATCGATATATCAAGCCAGAATGTGTTGGAACAGTAGTGTGTTAACAGCACACACTGTTATTAATGCAGAAATCATCCAGCAAATTCTTCAGATTAAGAGGAGCTGCATGAGTTACAAGGTTCCAGAATTTGCTGGATTTGCACATTAATTGCCAAATTACAGGAAGTTAAATTTGGTCATTAAGAGCATAAGTACTCTTTTAACGACATGATAACTATAAACATAAAGCCAATTAACCTCTCTGGGATAGAAAGGAAAGAATTTAATGTGTGCAATCCCATTCCAGCAGTTAGCAATTGGTGTTGTGGGTTTAAACATGCTTAGTATTTATTTTTTAACATTTTTACTACTTTCTGTCGCTTTTTTCTCTTTCTCTTACTTTAACCTTGCTTTCCTTCTCTTGATTTTTTTCTCTATGCTCTGATTTGACTCTAATCCACCTGTCATTGTCATCATTCCTCTGTTTCTTACTCACTCCTTGAATCACACTGGTTAAAGAGAAGTGCTCTGCTCCCACATTCACTGAGATATTTTGCCCTCGCTGTGGCATTTGCAGCTCACACTTCTAGCAAGTTATGTAGCAAAATATTTAGAACTGAGGGATGCAGGGAAATGGGGATTGCATACATGGGGCATTGTGCATATAGGGCTTTGTGCAGATTAGCCATTGTGTTTATTAGGCAATGTACAGATCAAGCAGCATTTATATTGTGTAGCATATAAATTAAGTTGTGTATATATTGGGTAACGTGTGATTGAGGCAATGTACATCACAGTTGATATGTATATCAAGTGGTATGTATATGGAGTCATGTGTAGATCAGGCATTGTGCTTGTTGGATGATGTGTATATCAGGTAGTTTGCACATCAGACGGTGTGTATACTGGGTGAAGAGTACATTGGGTAATATGTATTACAGGCTGTGTGTATACCAGGCAATGTGTATATTGGGTGATGTATATATCAGGTGGTATGTTTTTGGGTAATGTGCATATTGAGTGATGTGTATAACAGGCAGTGTGTATCCTGGATAATGGGTATTTGGTCCTGAGTATATCAGGTGGTATGTACATCAGCAGTGTGCATACTGGGTAATGGGTATAATGGTCCTGTGTATATGAGGTGGTGTGTAGATCAGGCAGTTTGTATACTGGGTAATGTGATTTGATTTGATTTGATTTATTATAGTCACTTGTATTCGTATACAGTGAAAAATATTGCTTCCTGTATGCTATACAGACAAAGCATGTCGTTCATAGAGTACATACGGGAGAAGGAAAGAAGAGGGTGCAGAATACAATATTCCAGTCATAGAAAAATCATCTTAATATAAGGTAGATCCATTCAAACGTCTGATTACAGCAGGGAAGAGACTGTCTGTGTGGAGTTTGCACGTTCTCCCCGTGTCTGCGTGGGTTTCCTCCAGGTGCTCCGGTTTCCTCCCACAGTCCAAAGATGTGCAGGTTAGGCCATGCTAAAATGCCCCTTAGTGTCCAAACTATGTAGGTTAGGTGGATTAACCATGGTAAATGTGTGAGTTGACAGGAATGAGGTGGGGGATTGGGTCTAGGTAGGGTACTCTTTTGGAGGGTCGATGCATACTCGATGGGCCGAATGGTCTCCTTCTGCACTGTAGGTGTTCAATGATGTGAGGGGGGGGGGCGGTGGAGCACAGGGTGGGTGTTGGTGTGAGGGAAGTATGAGGAAATATTAGAGATAATGAAAGTGTGTCACTGAGGGCCACATTTTCTCAAAACTCAACCCAAATCCAGTTACTGCCACTAATGGTTCCTTCTCACTGCACCGCACTGTCACATCCATAGCCCCTCAAACCGCCCCCCTCAAAAGTAAGAAAAAGAGAGAGAGAGGGAGAAATCAAATAGAGAAGAAACAAGTGACGGAATCAGAGGAGGAGAGGGAACCGGCAACGTAAAGATGTTTGGGACGGGGAAGGTAAAGGCCGTAATCTCTGACTAAGCATAGGCAGTGTCATGAGAAATCAACTATAATCGACTTCCTTTTCTGGAAGCAGTGACTCTTGCTGAAGTGTGACTCACTGCCAGTAGCTGCCCTTTTGAGTTTCACCCAAGTGACCGTGACTCACAGACAAGTCGAGACAGTGATCGTGGGCAGGTTCTTTGATTGCGAAGACAGCACCAGTTGTGCCTTCTCCAGTCCGCACCCGGGCTCCCTCCGACGGTCCGCTGGGCGGCCACGAGAAACGGGAATGCCCGACTGACGTCCAGGCCGCCATCCTATGAGCCTGCGCTGAGGGCCAATGGTGTGGCGCGTGGGCTACACCACACAGGATACTGCCTGCAGTCCATTTGAGCACCAGCGCTGTATGTAATGCCCCGCTCTCACTTCCGGACTGCCCGCTGCTCCGAGCTACAACAGGACTGCACCTAAATAGGAATAAGCCAGAGCCTCGTTTTTGGGCTCCCGATTCACGCTTTGCAAAGTATTCCGTGCCTCCGCCTTCCCCGCCAGTCCTGGCAATTGTTTGCACGCTACTGAGGACGCCACAGTGTCTCGCTGTTATTCCTGTTTTTTGTTTGGACGTCTGTTCTAGAAAACTCTCTGAGTCACAAGGTCTCGCCAACGGGATCAGCAGTGCCAAATTTCGGAGTGAGCGAGAAACACACAGACACACAAAACCCGACACAAGAGCATTTACTGCTCGAATGTGCAAAATCCGTATGGCAATGGGAGCAATGGCAACCGTTACTTTGAAACTGTCACAATTACCGACGCCATAAACATCGTGGAAACAAGGAACCCACTTTGTTAAAAGAAACCCTTTAACGAACAACCTAAAAAAAACACACATCCATTGGCAGAAATGCTCCAGTTGTCTACAACACAGTTTTTGTCCTTTCTAAATGAAAATAAAAATATGTATAAAAACAAAGAGATTCTGTACCTTGTCCGTAAACAAATGCTCTCCCTCGTCGTGGACAATGAAAGAGGAACAGTTCCTACCGTCCTGTGCAAGTGATCACTGGAATTCGCTGTTTTAAATTTTCTGAAGGAATGGGAAAGGGACGGAGAAGAATGGGGAACTGATGAGAGGATGTGGGGGAGTTGGGGGGACGGTGGATGGAGGGGAGGTGGCCATGGCACTTCCCTGAAGATCCACGGCAATGGTGTGACACCCCCGGGGTTGGGGGTGAGGGGTGGGGGGGGGGGGGGGGGGGGGGAGAGGCGGGGGTTGGTGGGTGTCAGAAAAGGGGGAGCGTTTCGAACCGAGCTCCACGCCAGCCCACCACACCCTCCTGAAAACCTCTTCCCGCCCCCTCACCCAAATCCGAGAGAGAGAGAGAACTTTCAGAAAATTTCTTTTTTGGTTAAAAAAAAAAGATGACAAATTCCAGATGGTTTATCCAGCACAAATCCCACCTCGTAGGAAAAACGGCCGATCCCGGTTTAGATTCCAGGCACAAGGCACACTCTGCAGTTAACGTTACACCAATCATCTCACCAACCACCACCACCTCCCCCCCCCCCTCGTCACCCCCACCCACCGCTCCCCCCAACCCCCTCCACCTCCGCACCCTGCACACTGCTCTCAGAGGGGGGGGGGGGAGTACAGACGCTTCGAACATGACTGACAGGAATGCCTCTGATGCGGCCAGTTCTAAATTATGTATTTTGAGAATTCCACCTTTCCCTTGAAAAGGCGAGCGGCATCAGAGACAAGGGAGGAGAGAAGAGTGTCGGGAGACAGCTCATTGCAATCTCCCTGTCCTGCGACAAACTCTAATTCACTACGATTTCTGCCACCCTACCCACGGCCAAGCTTTTGTTGTGCCCCTGTCACAAAGATTTTTGAAACTTTCCCCTCCCTCCCTCCCTCCCTCTCTCGCCTTCTTCCAGGGCAGACAGCTTTTAAAAGAAATAACCACCCACCCGCCCACCCCGACAAATCTTCATCTCCCATGGCCGTTGATGCAAAAATCAGTTTCAGATTCCTACTTTCTTCGCCTCACACCAACGCCTGCCACCAGCGCCCCCCCACCACCACCCCCCCCTCCCTCACCAACCCCCCCCCCCCACCAACCCCCCGCCAACTTTTTCTCTTTTTTTAATCGGGGAGAATTAGGAGAAATAAACAGCAGAATTTCTCAGGCATGAAGAGGACAGCCTCCTGGTGTTCTGCCAAAAAAAAGAAAAAAAAAAGACAGCTAACAGCATAATGGCAAAGTTGTGCTGCCGAGCTGAGCCGCTCTCTCACCCTGGGCATGGTCATTGAACGGTCCGCCATTTTGTGTTTTGTGCAGATGTATGCAGCATGCATGCTGATCTCCATGGCTCCTGCTATCCCTCCCTCGTTCTATGGCGTTCATTTTCCCTCATTCTCTCTCTCTTCCCATTTTATGTCTCACACGTTCCCTTCTCTCACTTTTTTACGGTCTTTCATTTCCCTTTGCTTCGCTCTTAACTCTCTCCTCATTTTCTCTCTATCCATTCATCTCTCTCTCTATGTCCTGCATTACGTTTTTAACTGCTTCCTTCTCTCCTTTCTTATTCTTCTTCTGCTTTTCTCTCATAGCTTTCCCACTTTCTCTCTCTCCCTCTGTCCTTTTCTGCGATTCTGCACACTGCCTTCTTCACTTGCCTTCAACTTGTGAGCATCTCTGTTTCTCTGTGTTAGTATCTCTCAATCCCAACCTAACTCTCTGTCTATCTGCCCTAGTCCCTCGTGTGTCTCTCTCTCGTCTTCGGAATCGTCTCCGTTTGTCTCTCTTTCATTATTTGCTTTCTATCTGATTGGCTCTCAGCCGCAATCTCATCGCGTCTCTGCCTCTTTGTGTCTCTGCTTGTGTCGCACTTTCTGCATCTGCTTCTGTCATGTTCTGTCCCGTCTCTCTGTCTCCAACCTCTCTCTCTCTCTCTCTCTCTGTGGCAAACCTACTCACATAAAAAGTCGTTGTCCTTAACACAAGCCAGGGAGATAGTTCCCATAAATCTTTGTCTCTGAAGCTTACAAAAAAAAAACAAAGACAGGATGCCTTGCCACACAAAATCGTCTAGTTTGCATCCCGACACCAGTTAACAACTTATAGAATTAGGCAAAATGCATCACCTTTGGGAGGTTGGTGCCATGGCAACATCTGCTTGGCACGCTGCCCGGTGCTCTTCACGATGAGACTGGCGGTTTTAACTGGTTGAATTCCAGCAGTACCACCTCCCCCTCCCCCCCCCACCCCTCCTGACATTGAGGCCAAGCTCTTGTGTGTTGAGCAACTGTGGTTCTGCTGCCCACTGAACTGAGGTGGCACTGCCGCTGTTAACTACCTCTGTGAAAAACCGTCCCCAGTCTATCTGAGACATGAACCATCTCTGGCCGGGTGGATGGGAATTGGTGGGGTTGTGTGAGGAGGGTCGGGGGATGGGCGGGGGGGTGGGGGGGTGGTTGGGGAAGGGAGGTGGATGTGGGAGAGCAGGGAGTTGCTGGATAGCTTTACAAAAAGAAACTTCTTTGCTGGCCCATATGAAGAGGGAAGATTAAATAGAGGTGCCCAAATTTATATTGGGTTAAATCATAAAGACTAAATAAGGAGAATCTGTTTCCACTGGCAGATTCGATAGTAATTTTCACAAGGGAATTTGATAATTTAGGGTGGCACAGTGGCATAGGGGTGGCATGGTGGCACAGTGGTTAGCACTGCTGCCTCACAGAACCAGGGGCCTTGGTTCGATTCCCAGCTTGGGTCACTGTCTGTGTGGAGTCTGCACGTTCTCCCCATGTCTGCGTGGGTTTCCTCTGGGTGCGTGAGTTTCCTCCCACAGTCCAAAGATGTGCAGGTTGGGTGGATTGGCCATGCTAAATTGCCTCTTAGTGTCCCAAGATGTGTAGGTTAGGGGAATTAGCAGGGTAAATATGTGGGTTTTAGGGGATGGGATGCTCTGTTGGAGAGTCATAGAGGTTTACAGCATGGAAACAGGCCCTTCGGCCCAACTTGTCCATGCCACCCTTATTTTTTTTAAAAACCCCTAAGCTATTCCCAATTGCCCGCATTTGGCCCATATCCCTCGATACCCATCGTACCCATGTAACTATCTAAATGTTTTTTAAAATATAAAATTGTACCCGCCTCTACTACTACCTCTGGCAGCTTGTTCCAGACACTCACTACCCTCTCTGTGAAAAAATTGCTCCTCTGGACACTTTTGTATCTCTCCCCTCTCACCTTAAACCTATGCCCTCTAGTTTTAGACTCCCCTACCTTTGGGAAAAGATATTGACAATCTACCTTGTCTATGCCCCTCATTATTTTATAGACCTCTATGAGGCCACCCCTCAGCCTCCTACGTTCAAGAGAAAAAAGTCTCAGTCTATTCAGCCTCTCCTTCTAACTCAATCCATCAAGTCCCGGTAGCATCCTAGTAAATCTTTTCTGCACTCTTTCTAGTTTAATAATATCCTTTCTATAATAGGGTGACCAGAATTGCACACAGTATTCCAAGTGTGGCCTTACCAATGTCTTGTACAATTTCAACAAGACGTCACAACTCCTGTATTCAATGTTCTGACCGATGAAATCAAGCATGCCAAATGCCTTCTTCACCACTCTGTCCACCTGTGACTCCACCTTCAAGGAGTTATGAACATGTACCCCGAGATCTCTTTGTTCTGTAACTCTCGCCAACGCCCTACCATTAACTGAGTAAGTCCTGCCCTGGTTCAATCTACCAAAATGCATCACCTCGCATTTGTCTAAATTAAACTCCATCTGCCATTCGTCAGCCCACTGGCCCAATTGATCACGATCCCGTTGCAATTGGAGATAACCTTCCTCATTGTCCACCATGCCACCAATCTTGGTGTCATCTGCAAACTTACTAACCGTGCCCCCTATATTCTCATCCAAATCGTTAATATAAATTACAAATAACAGTGGGCCCAGCACTGATCCCTGAGGCACACCGCTGGTCACAGGCCTCCAGTTTGAAAAACAACTCTGTACAACCACCCTCTGGCTTCTGTCGGTGCAGACTCAATGGGCCAAATGGCCTCCTTCTGCACTCTCTCCTTTCCTTCTCTATGTACGGTATGCTTTGTCTGTACAGCGTGCAAGAAACAATACTTTTCACTGACAATAATAAATCAAATCAAAATCAAATCAAAAATCAAATCTGTAGACATTCTATGATTCTATGAAATAATGGAAAAGGAACAATTTGCAGGGCTACGTATGGGGAAAGAGCTGGAGATGATTGGGACTAATTGAATAACTCTTTCAAAGAACCAGTACAGACGTGATAGCACAAATGGCCTCCTTCTGTGCTGTATGATTCGATGATTTTATGGATAACATCTGAGGAACAACTCCCTCTTTTGATGTGCAGGCAATGTAAAACATGGCTTCCCATTGCCGAGTTACACATCTTTTTATTCTTTATGTAACTCTTCCTTGTAAACAGGGTGACTGACCACCCGGTCTGGCATCCAGCTGGCTGGGTAAGGAGAGACTGCTTTGCACAGAAAAAGGGTTGTTTTCCACAGTTGAGCTTTTGTGAAAACAGTGCATGACCACTTGTGCTAGGGCAAACATCCAACAGATGGCAGGACTTGCATTTATAAGGGACATCCAAAATGCTTATAAGCAACTTTTTGAAGCATATCATCATTGTTGTGATGTTGTAAATAATGCAGCCAATTTGCATCCAACAAATTCCCACAAATAGCCACATAATAATCACCAGATATTCTGATGACTTTAATAGTTACAAATATTGGCCAGAACAGTGGGTGGCACGGTGGCACAGTGGTTAGCACTGCTGCCTCACACTGCCAGAGACCCCTGTTCGATTCCCAACTTGTGTCCCTGTCTGTGTGGAGTTTGCACATTCTCCCTGTGTCTGCGTGGGTTTCCTCCGGGTGCTCCGGTTTCCTCCCACACTCCAAAGCTATGCGGGTTAGGTGGATTGGCCGTGCTAAATTGACCCTTAATATCAGGGGGACTGGCGAGAGTAAATGCCTGGACTTATGGGGATAGGGCTTGGGTGGGATTGTGGTTGGTGCAGACTCGATGGGCCGACTGGCCTCCCTCTGCATGTCGGATTCTATGATTTTATGATTCTAACACTGGGAGAACTCCCATGCTCTTCATAGAAACAGTGCCATGGGATTTATTACATTTACCTGAGAGTGTAGATGGGATACAGACGATCTACCCAAAATAAAACAGTACCTCCAACATTCCCTTAGCAGCAGCATTATGGGCGCGATTCTCTGGTCTCCCAGTCGCGTGTTTCCCACCAACGGGAGGTGGTGGGTGTTTGCTAGCGATGGAATTCTCTGGTCCCGCAGCTGTCAATGGGAATTCCCACTGACGTCACTCCACGTTGGCGGGAAAGCCATGAGCAGGTGAGTACTGCCGGCGGGACTGGAGAATCCTGCCCGTGTGTACGTTCGGAGAATTCCGGCCTATATGTCTGGAAGTTCCCAGGATGGGCCATGAACTCACAACCTTTTGAGTCAGAGGCCAGCAGGCCTTCACTGAGTCCAGCCTGACACAGACACAAGCAAACCAATCTGTGCACATACCACTGCCATTCCCCCGCCAGCCTCAGATTTTTATATTTTGTTTTAGTGAGTGTCCAACTGACATTTGAAACTCATTAATCTGCTTAAACACCTCAAAACCCAAACCACTGACTATGCAGCAGGCAGTAAAAAGACAAATGGTATGTTGTCCTTCATAGCAAGCGGATTCGAGCACAGGAGCAGGGTGTGTTGATGCAATTATACAGCGCCTTGGTGAGGCCACACCTGGAGTATTGTGTGCAGTTTTGGTGTCCTTATCTGAGGAAGGATGTCCTTGCTATAGAGGGAGTGCAGAGAAGGTTTACAGCTGATTCCTGGGATGGCAGGTCTGTCATATGAGGTCAGTTAGGATTATATTCACTGGAGTTTAGAAGAATGGGAGGGGATCTCATAGAAACCGATAAAATTCTAACAGGGTTCGACAGGGTAGATTCAGAAAGAATGTTCCCAATGTTGGGGGAGTCCAGAACTAGGGGTCACAGTTTGAGGATAAGGGGTAAACCTTTTACAACTGAGGTGAGGAGAAATTTCTTCACCGAGAGGGTGGTGAATGTATGGAATTCACTCCCACAGAATGTAGTTGAGGCCAAAACGTTGTCTGATTTCAAGAAGAAATTAGATATAGCTCTTGGGGCTAAAGGGATCAAGGGATATGGGGGGAAGGGGGGGGGATCAGGGTATTGAATTTGATGATCAGCCATGATCAAGATGGGCGGGGCAGATTCAAAGGGCTGAGCGGCCTACTCCTGCTTCTAGTTTCTATGTTCATAGAAATCATAGAAATCATAGAAACCCTACAGTACAGAAAGAGGCCATTCGGCTCATCGAGTCTGCACCGACCACAATCCCACCCAGGCCCTACCCCCATATCCCCACATATTTAACCGCTAATCCCTCTAACCTACGCATCTCAGGACACTAAGGGCACGAAGAGAATGTGCAAACTCCACACAGACAGTGACCCAAGCCGGGAATCGAACCCAGGTCCCTGGAGCTGTGAAGCAGCAGTGCTAACCACTGTGCTACCGTGCCGCCCGTGAAAAGCGTCTCTGGTGACAGGAAACTGGCCTCGGCTAAATTATTACTGTTTGGATGACAAATACTGATATATTTAAGACCGCATTTAATTGGCTGACAAACACTCTGGGATGTTCGGAGATTGTGAAAGGCGCTATAGAAATGCAATTTATTTTGCCAAATTCCATAACCTTTATGCTTAGCTTGTTTAAAACAAAAGTTCGGGTACCTTAAAACAAGTACAGGGGAAGACAATGGCATTGTGGTAACGTCACTGGACCTTAATCCAGAGCTCCAGGCTAACGTTCTTCAGACATGGGTTCAAATCCCACTCGGGCAGCTGGTGAAATTTAAATTCGATGAATAAAATCCGGAATATAAAGCTAATCTCAGTAACGCCGACCACACAACTATCACTGATCGTTGTAAAAACCCATCTGGTTCACGAATGTCCTTTAGGGAAGGAAATCTGCTGTCCTTACCTGTTCTGTGACTCCAGCCCCACAGCAGTGAGGTTGACTCTTAACTGAGATGCTCAGTTTCAGGGCAATTAGGGATGGGCAACAAATGCTGGCTTTGGGCGGGATGCCCACACCCCATATAAAGTGCATCGTAACAAAAAATAGCTCAGAACACAGTGCATTAAGGGGAACAGTGTTGCAGTGATTCTGTTGACTTGTAATTCACAGAACATGAGTTCAAGAACTTGAATTCTGATCTCACAGGTCTCGGTCACGCCTGAGACACTAACTTGACTCCAAAATATATGTTGCAGCTCTGCCCCAAGGTCTAGGACTGCTTCCACTGGGGTTGCTTTGCTATTAGTGCAACATAATCATCAGGCAGTGCCTCGATTTTAAAATTCTCGGTCTGTTTCCAAATCCCTCCATGGGCCCCACCCCTCCTGATCTCTGTGATCTCCTCCAATTTTGGCTTCTTGAACATACTCCAATTTTTGTAACTCCACCACTGATAGCATGGTCTTCGGCTGCCTAATCCTTTTGGAATTCCATTGCTAAGCCTCTCGGTCTCTCCACTTCCTCCTTTAAGACATTGCTTCAGAATCTATCTCATTGATCAAGTTTGTGGTCATCTGCCCAAACATCTCCAGTGTGAGATTTTAATCTGATGAGGCTCCTGTGAAGTGCCTTGGAATATTTTTACAATGTCAAAGGTGCTATATAAATGTAAACTATTGTTATTATTCTCTTCAACCCTGCTGTAGTACGTAAGGCGGAATTTTTTGAGGATATAACGAGTGCGGTTGACAGAGGGGAACCGGTGGATGTGGTGTATTTAGATTTCCAGAAGGCATTCGATAAGGTGCCTCACAAAAGGTTGCTGCATAAGATAAAGGTACACGGAGTTGGGGGTAAAGTGTTCGAGTGGATTGAGGATTGGCTATCTAACAGAAAGGCTCCGAAAGCTTGTGTGGCTTTTGCTACCAAATAAACCTGTTGGACTTTAACCTGGTGTTGTTAAACTTCTTACTGTATCTAACAGAAAGTAGAGAGTCGGAATAAATGGGTGCTTTTCCAGTTGGCAATCAGTGACTAGTGGCGTGCCGCAGGGATCGGTGCTGGGGCCTCAACTATTTACCATATACATAGACGATCTGGAGGAGGGGACCGAGTGTAGGGTAACAAAGTTTGCGGATGACACAAAGATGAGTGGGAAAGCAAATTGCGTGGAAGACACAGAGAGTCTGCAGAGAGATTTGGATAGGCTAAGTGAGTGGGCAAGGAACTGGCAGATGGAGTATAACGTTGGTAAGTGTGAGGTTATCCACTTTGGAAGGAATAATAGTAAAATGGACTATTATTTAAACGGTGAAAAATTACAACATGCTACTGTGCAGAGGGACCTGGGGGTCCTTGTGCATGAATCACAAAAACTCAGTTTGCAGGTGCAGCAGGTAATCAAGAAGGCAAATGAAATGTTGGACTTTATCATGAGAGGGATGGAGTATAAAAGTAGGGAGGTCATGCTGCAACTGTAAAGGGTACTGGTGAGGCCGCACCGAGAGTACTGTGTAGAATTTTGGTCCCCTTATTTAAGAAAGGATATATTAGCTTTGGAGGGGGTACAGAGAAGGTTCACCAGGTTGATTCCGGAGATGAGGGGGTTAGCTTATGAGGAGAGATTGAGTAGACTTGGCCTGTACTCATTGGAGTTTAGAAGGTTGAGGGGAGATCTTATAGAGACATATAAGATAATGAAGGGGCGAGACAGGGTAGAAGCAGCAAGGTTATTTCCACTTGCAATGGAAACAAGAACTAGGGGGCATAGCCTCAAAATATAGGGGAGTCAATTTAGAACAGAGTTGAGGAGGAACTTCTTCTCCCAGAGGGTAGTGAATCTTTGGAATTCTCTGCCCAATGAAGCAGTAGAGGCTACCTCATTAAATGTGTTTAAGTCACAGACAGCTAGATTTTAAACTATTAAGGGAATTAAGGGTTCTGGTGAGCGGGCGGGTAAGTGGAACTGAACCCACTATCAGATCAGCCATGATCTTATTGAATGGCGGAGCAGACTCGAGGGGCTAGATGGCCTACTCCTGCTCCTATTTCTTATGTTCTTATGGTTAAGTTGGGTACCTTAGCCAACAGCAAGAGTTCAGCTTGTAGCTCTCTAACTTCTGAGTCACAATGCCCCAGGTTCAAGTCTCACTCTAGAGCTTCAGCACAAGGCTAACACCTCAGTGCATTCCCAATAGAATGCTGCTCTGTCGTCTGTAGAGTTCAATTGTTCTTTGGTTGATTACATGGGTCTGTTTACAATTGATGTTCACTGTGTTTGATTGGTTAAGGCTGCGTGTGGATGCAAAGGAAAGTTAAACAAATTGTAGAAAGGGCTGGAAGCCGAGAGTTGAGGCATGGAGCAGACTTTTAAAAACACGGTTAATAAAACCTGTTACACACAATAGGGTGAAATTTTCCAGTTTGGGATTTTCCAGCCCCACCACAGTCAATGGATTTTTGAATGGCTCGCCACATTTTCCTGGTCCCAGCCCCGTCTCTGCCATGGCCATTAATGTCCACCCATAGAAACCAGTGTCATCTCTGCATAGATCCAAGATAAAAATAAATACAACACTGTCTTTGAGATTAGATGTCAAAGCAAGGATCTGTCTGTCTGTTTGGGTGGATGAAAAGATCCCATGGCACTATTTTAAAGAACAGGACAGTTACCCCTCGTGGCCTGGCCAATATTTATCCTTCAATCAACATCACAAAGACACATTATCTGGTTGCTGTTTCTGCAGGCTTGCTGTGTGCATATTGACTGTGAAATAACTCCTCAGATGCTGGTGTTCCTTCATCAGATTCCCTTTATTTACAAGCTCAATTCCACTCCTAAAAATACAAAGTCGGAATCTGGAGTGTCAGTAGCTCTGACACTCCTCAATATATACACAGGTGAGGCTCCCTGATTGGGCAGGCAATCATTACCTCCATCAGGGAGCTCATACTCCAAGAGGCCCACCTCATGGGCCTCGTTGAGGCCATTACAGGCGACTGTGTACTGACATTACAATGGTGATTACACTTCAAAAACTACTTCATTGGTGTAATAAGTCTTCGGAAGCAGAAGTCTCTTCACCAAAATCCCTTTATTTACAGTTCCAACAGCAGTTCACAGAGTGCTATCAGTCAGCAGTCTACCTTTGGGAGTGCCAGAGGAACTGACACTCCCGGTTAAATACAAGGAAAAGACTCCCTGATTGGCCCATCAATTGACTCCTTAATCAGGGAGTTCATATTCCAAAAGGCCAACCTCAATGGCCTGATTGAAATCATGACAATTGGCGATAGAACACTAAAGCGCTATATAATTGCAAGTCTTTCTTTTCATCCCATTGACAATCTTGGATTCTATCGCTCAGTGGCGGAGTGCACAGCCAGATTTCCCACTGACCCTCTGGGACAGTACAGTGCTGACCAACAGTAGCTACAACAACAACTCTTCTTTACTTAGCACCCTTGACATAACAAGACATCCGTACAGCAGTGATTACCAAATCAAAACCAACTCCGAGCCACTTAGGACTTGCGACCGAAAGCTTGGTTAAAGAAAGAGGTTTTAAGGAGAATCTTAAAAGAAGAGTAAGAGGTGGAGAGTTTTAGGGAGGGAATTCCGGTGCTTAGGGCCGAGGCAGCTGAAGATAATAATGGAGTGATGAAATTCAGGATGTGTGAGAGACAGGAATTGGAGGAGTGCAGCGATCTTACAGAAAGCCAGAACAACTTGGTGATGCGTTTTGGTTGAGGGAGAGGTGCTGGAGAATTCGGAATTCTTCTCAGAATCGTGTCCTGGGATTTTTTAACATCCTCCACCATTTGTACGTTTGAAGCACTTCATCACACAATAGGATAGTGGAAATCGGGAATATTCTCCCGCAAGAAGCTGTTGAGAGCGGAGATCAATTGAAAATGTCAAAATGATTGATTTTTGTCAGGAAAAGTGTTACGGAAAAAGGGTGGGAAAACAGAGTTAAGATACAGGTTCAATGGCAGAACAGCCTTGGACACTGTGCAGCGCTTACCATATCTTCGGAGCGTATGTCAGCAAGGACAGACATCGGTGATGAGGTTTTAACACAGCCTTCAGTGTACCAGTGCTACCTTCAGCCGCCTGAGGAAGAGAGTGTATGAAGACCAGGATTTCAGACCCAGCACCAAGCTCATGGTCTACAGAGCAGTAGCCCTCCTGTATGGCTCAGAAACATGGATTCATAGCTGGCAGGGTGGCACAGTCGTTAGCATTGCTGCCTCACAGCTCCAGAGACCCAGGTTCGATTCCCGGGCCCAGGACACTGTCTGTGTGGAGTTTGCGCGTTCTCCCCGTGTCTGTGTGGGTTTTCTCCGGGTGCTCTGGTTTCCTCCCACAGTCTAAAGATGTGCAGGTTAGGTGCATTGGCCATGCTAAATTGCCCCTTAGTGTCCTGGGATGCATAGGTTAGAGGGATTAGCGGGGTAAGTATGTTGGGTTCCGAGGATAGGGCCTAGGTGGGATTGTTGTCGGTGCAGACTCGATGGGCTGAATGGCCTCATTCTGCACCGTAGGGTTTCTATGATTCTATGACTATGTACAGCAGGTACCTCAAAACCATGGAGAATACCACCAGCACTGTCTCTGCAAGGTCTTATAAATCCATTGGTCGGATGGACCCGTTAGTGTTAGTGTTCTCACTCAGGCCAACATCCCCAGCATCGAAACATTGACCACCCTCGATCAGCTTCAAGTTTAAGTTTAAGTTTTTAACTTGATCTATTAGTGTCACAAGTAGACTTACATTAACACTGCAATGAAGTTACTGTGAAAATCCCCTCGTTGCCGCATTCCGGTGTACACTGAGGGAGAATTTAGCATGGCCAATGCACCTAACCAACATGTCTCCACTGGGCGGGGCCACATCGTCCGTATACCTGACACGAGGTTCCTGAAACAGGGGCTGTAATTGGAGCTTCGACACGGCGAGCCAGCCCCAGGAGGGCAGAGGACGCTGCAAGGACACCCTCAAAGCCTCCTTGAAAAAGTGCAACATCCCCACCCACACCTGGGAATTCCTGCCCCAAGACCGCCCGGAGTGGCGGAAAAGCATCCGGGAAGGAGCTGAACAACCTCAAGTTTCATCACCGAGAGAAACTGAAACCCAGTGTCGACAGGGAAAGGAGCGTCTGGAAACCCGGGCACCCTACCCACCCGCTCCTCCAGCCACCGCCTGCCCCACCTGTGACAGCGATTGTAAGTTACACATTGGTCTCCTCAGTCACCTGAGAACTCATGTTCAGAGTCATAGAGCCAGAGAGGTTTACAGCATGGAAACAGGCCCTTCAGCCCAACTTGTCCATGCCGTCCAGTTTTTACCAATTGCCCGCATTTGGCCCATATCCTTCTATATCAATCCATGTAACCCATGTAACTGTACAAATGCTTTTTAAAAGACAAAATTGTACTCGCCTCTACTACCACCTCTGGCAGCTTGTTCCAGACACTCACCACCATCTGTGTGAAACAATTGTCCCTCTGGACCCTTTTGTACCTCTCTCCTCTCACCTTAAACCTACGCCCTCTAGGTTTAGACTCCCCTACCTTTGGAAAAAGATGTTGACTACCTAGCTGATCTATGCCCCTCATTATTTTATAGACCTCTATAAGATCACCCCTAAGCCTTCTACGCTCCAGGGAAAAAATGTCCCAGTCTATCCAGCCTCTCCTTATAACTCAAACCATCAAATCCCAGTAGCATTCTAATAAATCTTTTCTGCACTCTTTCTAGTTTAATAATATCCTTTCGGTAATAGGGTGACCAGAACTGTACACAGTATTCCAAGTGTGGCCTTACCAATGTCTTGTACAACTTCAACAAGATGTCACAACTCCTGTTTTCAATGTTCTGACCAATGAAACCAAGAATGCTGAATGCCTTCTTCACCTCTCTATCCACCTTTGACTCCATTTTCAAGGAGCTATGAACCTGTACTCCTAGATTATAGAATCATAGAATCTATGGCACGGAGACAGGCGCTTCGGCCCAAACTGGTCCATGCCGACCAAAAAGCCTATCTAAGCTAACCCCATTTGGCCCATATCTCTCTAAACCTTTCCTATCCATGAATCTGTCCAAATGCCTTTTAAATGTTGTCAATGTCCCTGCCTCAACCACTTCCTCCGGCAGCTCATTCCACATACATACCACCCTCTGTGTAAAAAAGTTGCTCCTCAGGTTCCCATTTATTCTTTCCCCTCTCAACTTAAACCTATACCCTCTAGTTCTTGATTCCCCAACCCGGTGAAAAAGATTGAGTGCATTCACCGTATCCATGCCTCTCATGATCTTATACACCTCCATAAGATCACCCCTCAGTTTCCTGCGCCCCAAAGAAAAGGATCCTAGACTGTCCAATTTCTCCCTATAACTCAGTCCCTTGAGCCCTGGCAACATCCTTGTAAGATCTCTTTGTTCCATAACTCTCCCCAACACCCTACCATTAACTGAGTAAGTCTTGCTCTGGTTCGATCGACCAAAATGCATCACCTTGCATTTATCTAAATTATACTCCAACTGCCATTCATCAGTCCACTGGCCCAATTGATCAAGATCCCATTACAATCCTAGATAACCTTTTTCACTGTCCACTATGCCACCAATCTTGGTGTCATCTGCAAACTTACTAACCATGCCTCCTAAATTCTCATTCTAATCATCAATATAAATGAAAAATAACAGTGGGTCCAGCACTGGTCCCTGGGCACACCGCTGGTCACAGGCCTCCAGTTTGAAAATCAACTCTCTACAACCACCCTCTGTCTTCTGTCGTCAAGTCAATTTTGTATCCAATTGGCTACCTCACCCTGGATCCCGTGAGATATAACCATCTGCAACAACCTACCATGCAGTACCTTGTCAAAGTGTGCAAATGTGGAAGTGAGTCACCTTTGACTCCAAGGGACTGCTTGAGAAGGAGAAGAGAACCGACTTGAGGGACTGGATGGCCTCCTCCTTTTCCTAGATCACAGTCAACCACGCCACAGGTATCGGGCATTCCCTGGGACTTGAAGTTGTGCCGGATTGCACTTTTCAATCTGACCACAAGTCTATGGATTATAAGGTGGAGATGCCGGTGTTGGACTGGGGTGGGCACAGTAAGAAGTCTCACAACACCAGGTTAAAGTCCAACAGGTTTATTTGGAATCACGAGCTTTCAGAGGCTGCTTCTTCATCAGGTGAGTGGAGGTAGATTCACAAACATGCTGTGTTTGAAAACCTACCTCCACTCACCTGATGAAGGAGCAGCGCTCTGAAAGCTCGTGATTCCAAATAAACCTGTTGGTCTTTAACCTGGTGTTGTGAGACTTCTTACTATGGATGAAGCAATTAAATGTCAGCCATGTACTATGGCTGTTTCTGTGTTTTGGCTTTTTTTATTGCAGCAGCTACCTAGTTTGTGGCACACCTTCGTTATTTTTCAATGTATACTTATTTTGCCAGATGTGAGGTGCAATCCCAGGCTGCTTTGAGGAAAGTCCAGGCCCAGGTTTTTGTGACATTAGCAACTTCTCGGAGTTCTTTCCCCTTAAGAGCTTTATCTTTCCTTCACTGATGTGAGCAATAATAGATCGGATCCGACCAGGGAGCTGATGCTGATGGTCCAGGAACATTGCGATCTGACAGGGGTCACTGGTGGGTTCTGTACTGATGGATGGGTTTAATTAGAAATATAAAGTTAGGTAGGCTCGAGAGGCAGCCTGCTGTATTTAAAATGAGGAAAGAAAGTCTGCATTCTATGCGTGCGTGAGCCTTCCCCCAACAAACACAGGAGTTGTTCGACAAAAAGAAAACACATGGTTCATCCGGTTCGACCTGTACGCTCCGCTAGTCACATGACATAATGCTAATGGAGTTGCTCAAAATTTGTCGCAATCAATCTCAGCCACCAATGGGGGAAGCACTGCACGGTGGCACAGTGGTTAGTGCTGCTGCCTCACAGCGCCAGGAACCCCGATTCAATTCCCGGCCTCGGGTCACTGTCTGTGCGGAGTCTGCACATTCTCCCTGTGTCTGCATGGGTTTCCTCCGGGTGCTCCGGTTCATGGAATCATAGAACCATAGAATCCTTCCAGTGCAGAAGGAGGCCTTTTGGCCCATCAGTCCGCACTGACCACAATCCACCCAGGTCCTATTCCCGTAACCACACATATTTACCCTGCTAATCCCCGACACTGAGTGTCAATTTAGCATGGCCAATCAACCTAATCTGCACATCTTTGGACTGCGGGACGAAACCGGAGCACCCGGAGGAAACCCACGCAGACACGGGGAGAATGTGCAGACTCCGCACAGACAGTGACCTGAAGCTGGAATTGAACCCGAGTCCCTGGCGCTGTGAGGCAGCACTGTGCCACCGTGCCACTCTCCCACAGTCCAAAGATGTGTAGGTTAGGTGGATTGGCCATGATAAATTGCCCCTTAGTGTCCAAAGATGTGCAGGTTAACACTCAAGAACAGCTTCTTCCCTGCTGCTATCAGACTTTTGAATGGACCTACCTTGTATTAAGTTGATCTTTCTTTGCACCCTAGCTTTGACTGTAATACTACATTCTGCACTCTCTCCTTTCCTTCTCCCCCATGTACTCAATGAACGGTATGCTTTGTCTGTATAGCACGCAAGAAACAATACTTTTCACTGTACACCAATGCGTGTGACAATAATAAATCAAATCCAATCAAATCGATTGGCCATGCTAAGTTGTCCCTTAGGTTAGGGGGATTAGTGGAGTAAATACGTTGGGCTTTGGGGTTAGGGCCTAGGTGGGTTGCTCTGTTGGAGAGTCGGTGCAGACTCAATAGGCTGAATAGTGTCCTTCTGCACTGTACGGATTCCATGATTCTAAAAGGTTAGAACTGGTAGAAAGTGTTGAGGTCTACCGGTGTTGTAGGGTGGAAGAGGCTCCAGAGATAAGGAAGATCATGGAAGAATTTGAAGACAAGAATGAGGACTGTGTCAGAGTTTCTCTCCCAATCTGCTAAGAATGAATGCCTGATGGTGGCACCAGATACAAAAGATGGAAAAATGCTTTGGACAGGTTTCACAGGAACATAGTAATTAGTCGAATGAAAAAAATGTCCATTTAATTCACCCACTATCATCCTGGCAATCATATAGAGTCATAGAGATTTACAGCATTGAAACTGACCCTTTGGCCCATCTTGTCCATGCCGCTCAGTTTTCACCATGAAACTAGTCCCAATTGCCCACGTTTGGCCCATGTCACTCGAGATCCATCTTACCCATGTAACTGTCTAAATGCTTTTTAAAAGACAAAATTGTACCCGCCTCTACTACTACCTCTGGCAGCTTGTTCCAGACACTCACCATCCTCTGTGTGAAAAAATTACCCTCTGGATCCATTTGTACCTCTCCTATGCAAACTTACTAACCACGCCTCCTAAATTCTCATCCAAATCATTAATATAAATGACAAATAACAGTGGCCCAGAACTGATCCCTGAGGCACACCGCTGATCACAGGCCTCCAGTTTGAAAAACAACCCTCTACAGCCACCCTCTGGCTTCTGTCATCAAGCCAATTCTGTATCCAATTGGCTACCTCACCCTGGATCCTGTGAGATTTAACCTTATGCAACAACCTACAATGCAGTACCTTGTCAAAGGCCTTGCGACAGTCCATTAGACAATGTTGACTGTACTGCCCTCATCTACCTCAAATCATAAATCCATTATCTTGCTATGATACAATGATAATGTATTTTTTGACTCACCATATCAATTAATCTCTATCATTTAGTCCACAGCAGACAGAGGCATGGGTCAAAGAAAATCCACAGTTGTGGAAAGCTTGGGGAACTGCAGTTTCAATTGTTCTGTGTTTGATTGTGCGAGTCTGTTTACTAATAATGCTCACCATGCTCGATTAGTTACATCTGCATGTGGGCTCAAAGAAAAAGTAAACAAACTAGAATTGCTGAAAGGTTGAACTTACGCATGGAGCAGACCTTTTTAAAGCAGTGAATAAACATGTTACAAGTGTCATCTCTGCATAGCCCCAAAATGTAAAATATACAGAATTAATAATTGTTCCAAAGTCACTTACTCCTCCTTAACAATTACACTTAGCAAATTAGCCACATACCATTATTTTCTGAAAGAAATCTAATTAATTATTTTTGAATGAAATGATACTCACAGCTCCAGTGTTTCTCCAGGGAGCTCATTTTAAAGTTTGACCATTTGCTCACTGAAATAATATTTGCATATGAATTGACCCTGCGTCAAGCACAGGCCAGTATCTTCTCATTCTATTGCTCCACGCAAGGCAAAATATTTTCTCATGATATACATTATCCAACGCTTATAGAATCCTAAAGACAGCAATCCTATCACCGCTCTGTTCCAATGAGAAGATAGACAAAGTCCTGAAGTTTGGCCCTGAATTTGATTCCATTGTTTCACCCAGTGCCGAGGCAAGACCAGTAGACTCTTTGGTGGACTCCATTAGACTGACCTTTCTTCCTTGTATGTGGATACTACATTAATTGTCCACATTTTGTGGCTCTCACTTTTCTCTTCTCCTTTGATCAAGATTTTATCCACCTGTTCTAACGTCTCCTTCTTTTACACAATGTCAGTTTTTGTCCAATTACCCTTGTCGTGATACACACTGAGGGTGTTTTAGTGTTCATAGGATCATAGAATCCCTACAGTGCAGAAGGAGTCTATTCAGCCCATCGAGCCTGCACCAACAACAATCCCATCCAGGCTCTATCCCCTTAACCCCACAAACTTACCTTGTTAACCCCCCTGATGCTAAGGGGCAATTTAGCATGGCCAATCCATCTAACCAGCACATCTTCCGAGTGTTAACGTTTATTTATTGGTGTCACAAGTAGGCTTGCATTACACTGCAATGAAGTTACAGTGAAAATTCCCTAGTTGTCACACTCCGATGCCTGCTCGGGTACACTGAGGGGGAATTTAGCATGGCCAATGCACCTAACCAACACAACTTTTGGACGGTAGGAGGAAACCGGAGCACCCGGAGGAAATCCACGCAGACACAGGGAGAATGTGTAGATTCCGCACAAACAGTGATCCAAGCCGGGAATCGAACCCAGGTCCCACGCGCTGTCAGGCAGTAGTGCAAGCCACTGTGCCACCATGCCACCATGAACAAGTTATTGTTCCTGTTGTCACAGGCCTGATACAATCCACTTATATTTCTTGCTTCACTCTCACCTCTCTTGTTGAAGCTCTTGGAGTCTAAAGTTTGCTCAGCTTTTGACATATGGGTTTCATTTCTCCCAGTATGCCTTTGTAAAAAGTTCCATTTGTCCTCTACCACAAATATCAGGAAGTCAGCTCTCTCAGAGTTGCCAGCTCTGGTGAGCATGTTCCGGGAGGTTCTACCACGTTATCCTATGCTTCTGACTACCGCGCAGTTACACCTCCTGATATCAGTTACCTAAAACATCCACCCTCACAGTTCAATGCCTGCATTCCCACACCAGTAGGTGAAAGGTGCATAGATTGTGGATTGGATTGATTCTGACCTGTGTCCAAATAACAATTTCCCTCCTCCCCACCCCAAAGTCACCAACATTTTTATAAACTGTGAATAAAAGTAAATCACAGGGGCAAATCTTTTGGTTCCACCCACCGCGGGAATCGCTGCGGGTGGGACGGAGAGTTTGACAGACCATGGACAAGTTTGTTGACCTCAGGCAGGAATTTCCTGTCTCAGGACGAGTTGGGTTGGGGTGGGGTCAGGGTGTAGTGGGGGGGTGGGGGAACGACAGGAAAACCCCACCCACTTCTTTGATACCCAACTTTCTCTGAATTAATCACAGCATCGTCCTGAACATTACAATTCTGGAGTATCGGCAAATTCAAATTGGCAACCCAAACTTGTGAAAGTTTCTTCCTGTGTCTTAAAATATCTTTTATTAGGATGCACTAATTAATGAAAATGAATAACAGAATCAGAGAAAGGGAGACATTTTGAAGGGACAGATGCTAAGATGGCCTTTGTTGATGGTTAAACAACAAAACCACACAATGACAAAAATGGAGGTTACGGATTCCATCTCATTGGAGTCATTCCTGCTTTGAGTTGGTTTCTGTCCCAGTTATATTAAATCTATTTGTATAGACATATGCATAAATTAGGTCTTTTCGGATCAGAGGGAGATATAGAGCAGGATTCCACGGCCTCGTTCAAGCGAGACCGGAAATTCTCACCCAAGATCAATGGATATTTCCGTTGTCCGCCCTTCATCTGCTCCGATTCCATGGCGGGCAGGGTGGTAAAATTCCGGTGACACGGTGAGGTTCCCCTCACTGTAAAAGAAGGGGATCAAGACTCGGATCACTGCTTGTCTTGATATATATATTAATCACCCAGACTTGGGTGTAAAGGGTACCATTTCAAAATTTGCCAATGACACGAAACTTCGACGTATTGTGAACTGTGGGGAGGACAATGAGAGACTTCAACACGACTTAGACTGATGAAATGGAAGGAAATGCAGAAGATGAAATTTAACCCAGGAAAATGGGAGTGATACATTTTGGTGGGAAAAATGAGGACAGACAACATAAAAGAATGAGTACATTTCTAAAGGCGGGAGGACCTGGGGAGGGGTTACTATTACTGAAGGTATTAGGGCAGGTTGAGAAAGTGGTTAAAAAGGCACAAGGCATCCTGTGTTTTATAAATATGAGTGGGGGCTGGATTTAACTCTCACTCCAAAGTGATGGGTTTGAATTGGCAGTGGGGTTGGGGTTGGGGGGGGGGGGGGGGGGTGGGTGGGGGGAAGGGTGGGGTGGGGCGGGGGGCTTGTTAAATTCAGTTAAAGGCCATTCCATCATCTACCCAACTGCTCTTGCCCCCACCACAAATTTATAATGAGTGGGGATGCTGTTGGACAGCTCACCTGCCAATGGACCAATAGAGGCCATAAAGTGGGCAATTGGCACTGCCACCGTTGGTGATTAACTAGCGACAGGAGAGACTGTTGCTAAGCATCCAATCCAACAGGTTTCCCTGTGTGGATCGATGTGGTGGATGGGCTTCCTTCCTTAACAAACCCCCTGGACCCCCTGCGGATGCTGGAATCTGAAACCAAAAGAGAAAATGCTGGAAAATTTCAGCAGGTCGAGCAGCATCTGTAAGGAGAGGAAAGAGCTGACATTTTGGGTCCAGACGACCCTTTATCAAAGCTTGAGCATAGAGTAACTTAGACCCTTTGTCAATACTAGAGTATTGCATGCAGTTTTGGATTCCCTATCTAAGAAAGGATATACTTGTCATAGAGGGGTTGCTGTGGAGGTTCACTCGGCTGATACCTGATTGAAACTGGAAACTGGGGTAACTTGAGATCACAAATAAGGTAGTCGAATGCATTGTTTAAAAGAAGGAACTTCTTTGAATAAATAAATAATGAAGCTTAACAATAACAGTCGCTGATCAGAACAGTAATAACAGTAATAACCATGAAAACAGGAGCACTAGTAAAACAGGTCTTGTTTACAGAACACTCTGTAAACTGTTCTGACTGAAAATCCCTCCAAAACCCACACAAGCTCAGAATCCTCAACAGGCTCCAGTAAAACAATTACATTGGAGAAAGGCTTATAAGAACACTCTGTAATCAAAATGACACCCTTTAACAGAAAGGTTTCCTCACCCAGGAGTCGGACTGTCCTATGAGGAGAGATTGGTTTGACTGGACCTGTATTGACTAGAGTTTAGAAGGATGTGAGGAGATCTGATTGAAATGTATACCATTCTAACAGGCTTGACAGAGTAGATGCAAGGAGGATGTTTTCTCTGGTTGGGGAATCTAGAACCAGGGGACACAGTCTCAGGGCAGGCCCTACTGCAATGCAATCTTGGGGTGGGTTCCTTTGGCTTTGATTTCTTGGACAGGATTTTCCTTCCTCTCCGCGGTGTGTTTTGCGGTGGTGGGAGGCAGTGCCTGCTTGCTGGCAGTGAGATCTCATGGTCCCACCATTGTCAACGGGATTTTCTATTGAATGCACCCCTCGTCGCTTGGAAACCCACGGTGCAGTACACGGCCAGCGGGACCGTAAGATCCCATCGACATGAACGGTAACTAGATTTTGGACCATATGTAGACCATTTAAGACTGTGATGAGGAAAAACTTCTTCACTCAAAGGGAATTCTCTACCACAGAAAGCCATGGAGGCCACATCACTGAATATATTCAAGAAAGAGATAGATAATTTTTTAGATTTTAATGACATCAGGGTGTAGGGGGGAAAGTGAGAATATGGCATTGAGATAGAGAATCAGCTGTGATCATAATGAATGATGGAGCAGGTTCAAAGGGCCAAATGGCCTACCGCTATTTCTAGTTTCTGTTTCTATAATGGACTCCAATTATGTGGAGAGATTGGATAAACCAGAGTTGTTCTCCTTAAGGGAAGATCAAGTGGAGATTTGATACAGGTGTTCAAAGTCATAAGGGATCAAGGCAGAATAGGGAGGGAGAAATTGTTTCCATTGGCAGAATGCTTGAGGACTAGACGGCAACAATATAGGATGAATGGCAAGAGAGTGGCAACATGAGGAAAAATACATTTTACACAAGATTAGGATTTGGAAAACACTGTCTGAGAGTGTGCTGGAGGCAAAAATAACCATAGGTTAATATTAAGTTGGCATGGGGCTATAAAGGACCATGGGGATGGCTGGGCACATGGCTTGACATTAAGTTGGCCTGGTTTGATATTAAGTTGCAATGAGGAAATAAAAGGGGCCATGGTTGGCTGGGGTATGGGTTGCCATTAAATTAGCATGGGGACCATGAGAGGCTATGAGGAGTTTGATGGGGTCTGCATTGGCATGGATGAGGCATTAGGAATGAGCATTTGTTTGATGGGGTGTGAGGGTTATAAAGCCGAATATTTAAATAAAACAACTGGGGGTCAAAGCCCAAGTGAACCAAGTTGGCTTGTTTTACAGCCTGCCTCAGTACCTGCAGCCCCTGTGGCTGCCTCTGGTCTGTCTCTGAGGGTGGCAGACATGACTCCATCTGTACTCATACGGACACCTCCTCCACCCCACCCGGAGAAAAATTGGCACTTCTTCCTGAAGGGTGCAGCAGGTTGGGAAATTTTCCAACTCGCACTATTCGCCTTGGGAGCAAAGATCCAGCCCGATATGTTTCAATTAGTCATCTCCAATTCTTCTAAACTCCAGGTAATATAGGCCTAGTCTACTCAAACTCTCCATATAGGACAATCCCCTCATGTCATGAACCCAGGAACCAGTCTAATGAACCTTTGCTGCACTCCTCGGGGGCAAGGAAATTCTTCCTGGGGTAAGGAAATCAAAATTGCACTCAGTACTACAGTATGGTCTCATCAGTGTACGACTCTTATTAAATGAGTGTCTATTTTCCTAATGTATTCCCTGCTCGACACAATAAGGGAAGCCTATAAACAAATCTCACCAAGGGAGCCAATGGACTAGTATTATCGCTAGACTGTTAATCCACAAACTCAGCTAATGTTCTGGGGACCCGGGTGCCATGGTGGGATTTGAATTCAATAAAAATATCTGGAATTAAGAATCTACTGATGACCATGAAACATTGTCAATTGTCGGGAAAACCCATCTGGTTCACTGATGTCCTTTAGGAAAGGAAATCTGCTATCCAAACCTGGTCTGGCCGACATGTGACTCCAGAGCCACAGCAATGTGGTTGACTCTCAACTGTCCTCTGAACAAGGGCAACTAGGGATGGGCAATAAATGCTGGCCAGCCAGTGACACCCATGTCCCACAAATGAATACAAAAAACTGCACCTTGCTAATTCCTAGCTCCATCCAAATCAATCCTACTTCTTGATTTCCTGAGTTAAGACCATTTCTTTATTGTCTTTATTATCAGGATACACTTCCCCCTTTCCCCTTTTGTCTATCTCTTCTCTTGGGAGAAACGGCAAGTTCAGCATCTTTACAATGTTATAACAAAAACTGCTCCAATGGGCTGGACATGTCACATGGAATATCCGAAGCGAATCTTCAGGACTGCAGGACAGAACACGCTCCCGTGGCGGCCAGAAGAAACGCTTCAAGGATACCCTGAAAGCCTCCCTCAAGGACTTTAAAATTGGCACTGCATCATGGAAGACCCTTGTCCAGGATTGCTCAGCCTGGGGGAGTGCAATTGCCAAAGGCAAATCAGCACACGAGGAACAACAGATAATGTCAGCTCAAAACAAACACAAGGCACGTGAAAACCAAGAGAACAGAGCCCCCACTACCCGGCATCCTCAGTGTCCTGTCCTCACTGCACTGGAGCTAAGATAGGATTCATCAGCCACATTCATAGCCACACAGCCCAACACCTGAATGACAAATGAAGATGGTCATCTTCAACACTGAAGGGTGAAATATGATCTCCTTTAAAAGTTTGCCATTCTGGAATATTCAGTTTCCAACCTTCATCACTTCTCTTGAATGGCAGGTGCAGTGCATTGTGGATAAAACTGAGGTTATCCACTTCAGTAGCAATAATAGGAAGGCAGATTATTATTCGAATGGTGTAAATTGAGAGAGGTGGATACTCAATGAGGCCTTGGTGTCCTCGTGTATCAGTCAGTGAAAGCAAGCCCGCAGGTACAGCAGGCAGTAAAGAAGGCAAATGGTATATTGGCCTTTAAAGCGAGAGGATTTGAGTATAGGAATAGGGATGTTTTGCTGTAATTGTTTAGGTGAGGCCACACCTGGAGTATTGTGTGCAGTTTTGGTGTCCTTATCTGAGGCAGGATGTCTGTGCTATAGAGGGAGCACAGCGAAGGTTTACCAGGCTGATTCCTGGGATGGAAGATCTGTCATATGAGGAGAGACTAAATTGGTTGGGTTCAAATTCATTGGCATTTAGAATGAGAGGGGATCTCACAGAAAGTTATAAAATTCTAACAGATTTGGCAGGGGAGATTTAGAAAGAATGTTCCCGATGGTGGGGGAGTCCAGAATTAGGGGTGTGAGGATAATGGGTAAACCTTTTAGGGCTGTGGTCAGGAGAAATTTCTTCACCCAGAGAATGGTGAATGTGTGGAATTCACTATCACAGAAAGTAGTTGAGGCCAAAACAGGGTGTGATTTCAAGAAGAAATTAGATATAGCTCTTGGGGCTAAAGGGATCAAAGGATATGGGGGGGAGGGGCATCAGGATATTGAATTTGATGATCAGCCATGATCATAATGAATGGCAGAGAAGGCTTGAAGGGCCAAATGGCCTACACATGCTTCTAGTTTCTATGTATGTTTCTGTGTATAGACTCGCATGTATAGAATTCTGATGAATCAATCCTTTTTCTCGCTCACGCCAATTGAACATGATTCCAATGATCCTAACACTCTACCGATTCACTCTAATTGTGTACAATTCCAATGGATCAAACCGTTACCCACTCACTCCCATTTCATACAATTCCAAAGGATTAGCCCTTTCCCATTCACTTCACTGCAGCAAGTTCGAATGGGTCAATTGTCTTTCTGTTCACTCCACTGTATAAAATCTGAATGGATAAAACCTCCTTCCCATTCACTCGCTGGCCGGAATCTTATGGCCATTCACACTGGCAACAGTGTCTCACCTTGCAACAGCGAACGGAGATTTGGCTGGGCGCCAAATTCTCCGACCTCGCTGCAAAGGGAGCGTGGCGTGAATGGCGGGTAAGATCGCACCCACTCTTTCTGCAGCTCCAATCTTCTCAGCACATTTCACAATCGCCCCAAATGTAATAAAATTCGAGAAAATCTAACCATTTTCCATTAACTGTTATTGCGTAGGACTCCGACAGGACAGTTCCTGTGTCATTTACAACCACCACACCAAATTCACACAGATTAAATCACTTTGCATTCACTGCCGTACAGTATTCCAATGGAGCAAATTCATTTCCTTTCATTGACAGAACAATAGCCCCAATTCAAGTATTACTTTCTGTCATGGCCTGTGAGTCTGTGCAGGTTGAATTTTAATAAAGTGCTCTCTTACAAATCCGAATTTAGGGGCAGTTATTAGAATCTGAGGCTCGTGGGTTACCTTATTGGAGCACAGCCTGGGAGGAAAGCTAAGTATAATAATCCTTTTCAACAGAGTTTGAAAAATAATTCTAATTGGCGCATTATCAGGTTATTAGACTACACCCAATCATTATTTACCTGATTGAACTTGTTTCCAAGTGAAAGTTAATCCCACTGTATGCTTCATTTGTGGTTTTTGGTTTTGATATGGGCAGGGCGACACTGGAATATAAAACTAGCATGGAGCACAGTTTGCAGGCACTTTCTGATATTAGAATCATAGAGCCCTACAGGGCAGAAGGAGGCCATTCGGCCCATCGAGTCTGCACTGACCACAATCCCACCCAGGACCTATTCCCATAATCCCATGCATTTACCCTAGCTAGTCTCCCTGACACTGAAGGGCAATTCAGCATGGCCAATCCACCTAACCCGCATATCTTTGGACTGTGGGAGGAAACCGGAGCACCCGGAGGAAACGCACGCAGGCACGTATCGTACTCGGGATGGCAGAAGAGCCACTGTTAATTTTTCCATGCCAACATTTTTCAATCATTTCTATTGGAACCTGTCTTTCAATTGCAATCCTCTTCCTCTCTATGGCCAATGCTTCTCTGGACATCTCTGCCAGACTTCTCCCAAACTGACACCACCCCACAATACAGCCCCCTTCACCACTCTGTCAAAATCAAGTTCAATTGCACTGTATTCTGCTCTGACTCATTCTGGGCAACACTTCAAAGCCTAAGATTCCTTCCCTCTCTCCGTCTTTTCCTTCAATTTGAAATCAGAGGGGGGGAAAAAATGTGAAATCTGAGCTTGACATCACCTCACCACAACATCCTGTCTTGCCTCATCTTCTCTCCTGGTGTTCTCTTGGTGACCTCTCTAATTATTTGCCTTGGCCACCACCCCCGCCCCTCCCCCCCCCCCCCCTCCCCCACCACCATCAATGTTTCTTCATAACAAGTGAAAGTGTGTCGTTACCTTTTCCCTTCGCATTTATAAGATATTCCCAGCTCCTTCATTCCTCTCGTACTTTACGCTGGGCTTTGATGAGGTAAAAAAAAGTACACGTTCAACCATGTACACCTCCCTGCCAACCCGGCCACTCAAATGTGCACTTTAGACAGCTGAGGCAGGATCCTTTTTATGTCCTTCTCTCGGGAGATTTGCCTGAGCTTACCGCCTCCTCCGGATGAGATCATGAACTTTGTGTGTGGTAGGGGTGGCTGCCAAGTCTGACTCAGACGGAGCGTGGGGGAGGGGGGAGGGGGTGGCGAGGGGACGGGGGGGGGGGGGGGGGGGGGCTGTGGAATAGGGTGAGGGTAGGACAGAAGGTGAGATCACAGCCTGAGTTCCGCTGTTTAATATTCCAGAGATGATATTTCATTGAAAACCTTCATGGGGCCATGCTTAGGCAAAAACAAGTAAGAACAAAAACGCAAACCTTTGCCCAGTTTTCATTCAAGAAAGTTCGAGAGAGATTGCTCGAAAAATTGCCCAGATAGCATCCTCAATCATGCGTTAGTTTTCTCTTTATTTTATGTTTAATTATTCCTTGCAAAGTGACAGGTCCTTAAATGCCTGTGGATTGGAATGGGAGACATACCTTCTGTCTTGGGAGTCATGGTCCCTCGAGGCAAACTATCCGTTTCCCACTTGCCTTCATGCATTTTCTTGGAAAGCCTTTTACTTCCTGCAAGCAAAAAACATTTCTTCAAAGATCTAAAAGACAAATTCAGCCCCCCCTCCCCACACCGAATGTCAATGATTCAGTGAGGGGGGGCGGGGGGGGGGGGGGGGGGGGGGGGCGGCATGATGCCCCCTGCAGGCAGTGCTTGTTACTTTGAATGCCAATGGCGAATAGGTGCACCACCAAGGTGGAAACCTGAGCACCCTCCTGCCCAAATAGATCCTCACCCTGCCCCTTTCTACTCAACCGAAAGGCAAAACAACTATCCATTTACCCCAACCCACCCCCACCTTTGTAAGGAAGTGGGGGAAGTCGTATGTGAGATCTTCACAAGTAACGTTTTTGAAATTTATTTATTAGTCACAAGTGAGGCTTACATTAACGCTGCAATGAAGTTACTGTGAAATGTATTGAAATCATCCTTTCCAGTTGTATCACAGCTTGGTATGGCTCCTGCTCTGTCCAAGACCGCAAGAAACTATAAAGGGTTGTGAACGTAGCCCAGTACATCACGCAAACCAGCCTCCCATCCATTGATTCTGTCTACGCTTCCCGCTGCCTCGGAAAAGCAGCCAGCATAATCAAGGACCCCACGCACCCCAGACATTCTCTCTTCCATCTTCTTCCGTCGGGAAAAAGATACAAAAGTCTGAGGTCACATAGCAACTGACTCAAGAACAGCTTCTTCCCTGCTGCCGTCAGACTTTTGAATGGACCTATTTATTACTAAGTTGATCTTTCTCCACACTCTAGCTATGACTGGAACATTATATTCTCCACCCACTCCTTCCCTTCTCCCCTATGCACTCTATGAACGGTATGTTTTGTCTGTATAGCGCACAAGAAACAATACGTTTCACTGTATCTCAATATATGTGACGATAATAAATCAAATCAAATGTCTGGTGATCAAATCCATGATCTTAGCTCAAAAATGCAGTACCACCAGTACTGCCAGCAGTATGGTTTCCGCTGCATGGAACCCCTGAGAGTCATTGCTCTATCCTTACTCCTCTCATTAACAATCATCCTCGCCCTTCCTCCCACCGCCTCTACAGGATTAGCCTCAGAAGAGGGCAGACAGAGACCTTGGTCCTTACAGGAATGTGGGCTCCACCACGTATGGCCTTTCCAGGTCCGCTCTACCTGGCCTAATCTCACCAAAACCATGGTTGGGAGGATCCACGAGCCCCATTATCCCAGGATATATTTAAGAAGAAACAGTGGAGATCATTCACGATCCAAGTGAATGATGGAGCAGGTTCAAGGGGCTGAGTGGCCTCTTCCATTTCCCGAAGTCATAAAACCTAAGGGATATTGATGTGCTGGTGGTCAGGACAAATGATTAAATTAGGCACTGGTTATATTGTGCCAGTTCAGTTGATTTCCGTGAGTTGTTTGATAGTGGCACTCCATAACAGTGATTAAAAGTCAATAACATAGAAACATAAAAACTAGAAGCAGGAGTCGGCCATTTGGTCCTTTGAACCTGCTCCACCATTCATTTTGATTATGGCTGATCATCGAATTTAATATCCATAGTCACAGTCTCGCTTGTATATAAAAGTAGATTGCAATTCTGTCTAAACATGCCCGCTGACCTTTTGATTTGATTTGCTTTATTATTTCCACATGTATTAACATACAGTGAAAAGTATTGTCTCTTGCGCGCTATACAGACAAAGCATACCGTTCATAGAGAAGGAAACGAGAGAGTGCAGAATGTAGTGTTACAGTCATAGCTAGGGTGTAGAGAAAGATCAACTTAATGCAAGGTAAGTCCATTCAAAAGTCTGACAGCAGCAGGGAAGAAGCTGTTCTTGAATCATTTGGTACGTGACCTCAGACTTTTGTATCTTTCTCCCGATGGAAGAAGGTGGAAGAGAGAATGTCCGGGGTGTGTGGGGTCCTTAATAATGCTGGCTGTTTTTCCGAGGCAGCGGAAAGTGTAGACAGAGTTAGTGGATGGGAGGCTGGTTTGGGACTGAGTAACTCCAATTTTGCTTCATGACATGGGATTTCAGAGATGTTGGCCGGAATTCTCCGGCCATTCACGCTGGCGGGATTCTCTGGTCCTGCTGGGAACGCACCCCCGCCCGTGGGTTTCCCGCCGGCATGGCGTGACATCAATGGGAATTCCCATTGATAGTAGCGGGACCAGAAAATCCCACCGCTAGCAAACAAGGTGCCACCTCCTGCTGGCGGGAAACACACGGCTGGGAGGCTGGAGAATCTCGCCCTTTATTACGCAATTGTTTTGGGAATTATGTTTTGCAACTCCATCCATTGTTCCATCGATACTCAAAACCTGTGACCTTGGTGACAATTTCTTTGCTGATGGTATGGCCTTTAAACAGGGTTCTGACGACCACGCACACTTTTTAAAGGTTCTTGCAAGGTTTTGATTAAGCAGAAATGGAGAAACTGTTTCCTTTGGCAGCAGCCTTGGTAACCAGAGCACACAGATTTGAAATAATTGGCAAAAGCAGCGGCTGGGAGATTAGGAGATTTTAAAAAATGGAATGCACTAACTGAAAGGGTGGGGAAAGTGGATTCAGTAGTAACTTTTGAAAGGAAAACGGCTAACGAGCGCTTGGAAAGGGAAAAAAAAAATTGCAGGGCTACGGGATAAAGCGGGGGGGGGGGGGGCTGCACAGGAATGGGACTAACATGAGCATGATGGGCTGAATGGCCTCCTACTGCGCTATAAGACTCGCCAAATACCAGACCATTATATGAAAAGAAAGAATTGCTCGACTCACAAGGAGGGCTGTGTGCCATAGAATCCTGTTTCTGAAAACAATATAACATTAGGGCCCCATTTGAGGGTCATGTAAGGATAAGGTTGTTGGCTGAGTTCCTGGAAGTACAAGGGCTTCTTGTCAAGTGCTCTGCACATGGGCCAAAAAGCAAAATATTATCTTGATGAATCTTTCTCCAAAAGCGTGTTGCGTTGATAATCTTTTCTCCTGAATTTCTTTTTGATCCACCAGTTATTTTGCTGTCTCCCCCTGAAATTTTCTATGGGCAAGTGGGAGACCCAATGCCCTTCAGCAGCGATACCTCGACTAAAGCGACAAGGAAAAATTGTTCCTCATAAAACCCTGGCTCGGTGGCGAGCGTGGCCGCCTCTGAGTCACAAGGTCATCGGTTCAAGCTTCACTCGCTTCAGGAAGTTGAACACATAGGGCAAGGTCCTCCAACCCTTCCTGCCAAAGGCGACCCCCTTCCCCCCACCCTAACAGCGGGTTCCCCGACACCGCAGCCAGCGAGCAGTGCAAATGTCCACCAGCGACAGTCAACGGCAATGGGCGCAGGGGATAATAATCCAGGCCACAATATAGTTTGATGCTCCCAATGCAGCACTGAGCGGGCGTTGCATTGTCAGAGGTGTTGTCTTTAGGATGAGACACTAAACCGAGGCCCCCTCTGTTTTGTCTGGTTGGACTTAAAAGATCCCATGACATGATTTTGGAGAAGAGCAGGAGAGTTATCCTCAATGTTCTGGCCATCATTCATCCCTGAAATTGCACCACTATTTGGTCATTATCACATTGCTGGCTGCCAGAGCTTTCTGCACCCAAATTGGTTTCCCCATTTCCTATATTACGACAGTGTCCAGGCTTCAGAAAGAACTCCATTGGCTGTAAAATGCTTTGGTATGTTTCGAGGATATGAAAGGCATGTGTTCTTTCTTACCTAATCCCTATTCACTCTGAACACTGGAGCAGCCTTGCACAATGAACATTCTTGACTAGGAAAGCAGAGAGTCCCAGTTCAGGAAATTGCGAGTGTGCCGGGAACCATGAACTGCAGCTACTGGTGTAATTGTTCCCGTCACTTGGGGAAACCAGTGGCTTATCTTATGAAACACAAAAGCCAGATGTTAAGGTACGGCAACATTCTGAGCTGATATTCCAGCTGTTTATTGCTTTTGTGGCAGTTCTATGAGTAGGGGATGTGAAAGAGGAGGTGACCTTACAATGACAGACGATGGTAAAATCTGCTTCCCTTGATACTCAGTTGATAAGCTATTTCCTAGTATGGAACTGAGGGATACAAGACAGGAAGATTCCAAGTTACTTCCAGAATCGACTATAGTATTGCAACACTTTCCTGACAGGCTTCCCAACTTGCATTGCCCCTAAACTTGAGCGCACCCATAACTTTTGCCCATATCCTAACTTGCATCTATTAATGTTCAACCATCACTCAGCGTGCTCTGTATTCGCTCCTGGTTGGACAACACCCTGATTTTTGAATTTCTCATCAGATTTTTCAAGTTACTCCATTGATTTGTCCCTATCTCCGTAACCTTCTCCGGCCTTATAATCCTCCGGGATCCCTGTGCTCCTCCAATTCTAGACATATGTGAGCATCCTGGATCATCACTGCTCCACTATTAGTGAGTGCACGTTTAGCTGTCTGGGCACTTTGTTCTAGAATTCCCTCCATAAACTTCACTGCATTTCCCAAATTCTTTTAGAAATTCTTTCGAACTTATCTTTTTGACCAAGATTTGGTCATGTAATGTCTCCAGATGTGGTTCAGTGGCAAATTTTGTATTATAGTGGGGAGATGGTGATAACCATAGACTCCCCACAGTGCAGACAGAGGCCATTCAGAAAGAGAATGTTCATCAGGCCCACCCCCTGTTCTGTAACACCACGCATTCAGCAGTGCTAATCTACCTAACCCAGGCATCTGTGGACACTATGGAGCAATTTAGCATGACCAATCCACTTAACCCGCACATTTTTGGACAATGGGAGGAAACCGGAACACCTGGAGGAAACCCATGCAGACATGGGGAGAACATGCAAACTCCACACAAGTCATCTAAGGCTGGAATCAAAAGCTGGTCTCTGGCACTGTGAGGCAGCAGTGCTAACCAGCGTGCCACCCTGATATTGGTGAAGACATCCCACCATGGCAGCTGGTGGAATTTGAATTTAATGAATAAAATCTGGATATAACGCTAGTCTCAGCAATGGTGACCACGTAACTATAATTGACTGTTGCAGAACCCCATCTGGTTCACTAATGTCCTTTAGGGAAGGAAATCTGCTGTCCTTACCCGGTCTGGCCTACACGTGATTCCAGAGACAGAGCAATGTAGTTGACTCTCAACTCTCTTCTGACATGGACTAGGCTAGCCATGCATTTCAAGGACAATCAGGGATGGGCAATAAATACTGTCCTTATCAGCAATGCCCACATTCCATGAATAAATAAAGGTAAAAAAAAATGATAACTCTACTATGAAGCGACTTGAAACATTTTTTATTCTTAAAGCACGAAATAAACGCAAACTGTTGTTCAGAGAAGGTTTACCGGACTAATATCTGGAATGGGTGGGTTGTCTTATGAGGAAAGGATGGACAGGCTAGGTTTGTATCCGCTGGAGTTTAGAAGAGTGAGAGGTGACTTGACTGAAACATAAAAGATCCTGAAGGGTCTTGACAGGGTGGATGTGGAGAGAATGTTTGTTCTTGTAGGGGAATCTAGAAATAGGGGTCACTGTTTAAAAATAAGGGGTCATCAATTTAAAACAGAGATGAGGTGAAGTTTTTTTAACTCAGAGTGTTGTGAGTGAAAAATCATGTCTCCCAAATTTGATTGAGTTTTTTGAAGGGGTCACCAAGAAGGTAGGTGAGGGCAGTGCAGTTGATGTTGTCTACATGGACTTTAGCAAGGCCTTTGACAAGGTGCCGTATGGTAGGTTGTTGCTTAAGGTTAAATCTCATGGGATCCAGGGTGAGGTAGCCAAATGGATACAAAATTGGTTTGATGACAGAAGCCAGAGGGTGGTTGTAGACGGTTGTTTTTCAAACTGGAGACCTGTGACCAGCGGTGTGCCTCAGGGATCGGTGCTGGGTCCACTGTTATTTGTCATTTATATTAATGATTTGGATAAGAATTTAGGAGGCATGGTTAGTAAGTTTGCAAATGACACCAAGATGGATGGCATAGTGGACAGTGAAGGAGATGATCTAGGATTGCAATGGGATCTTGATCAATTGGGCCAGTGGGCCTGAATGGCAGATGGAGTTTAATTTAGATAAATAAAAGGCATTTTGGTAGATTGAACCAGGGCAGGACTTACTCAGTTAATGGTAGGGCGTTGGGGAGAGTTATAGAACAAAGAGATCTAGGGGTACAGGTTCATAGCTCTTTGAAAGTGGAGTCACGGGTGGAAAGAGTGGTGAAGAAGGCATTCAGCATGCTTGGTTTCATTGGCCAGAGCATTGAATACAGGAGTTGGGATGTCTTGTTGAAGTTGTACAAGACATTGGTAAGGCCACACTTGGAATACTGTGTACAGTTCTGGTCACCCTATTATAGAAAGGATATTACTGAACTAGAAAGTGTGCAGAAAAAACTTACTAAGATGCTACCGGGACTTGATGGTTTGAGTTATAAAGAGAGGCTGGATAGACTGGAACTTTTTTCCCTGGAGCGTAGGAGAGTTGGGGTGATCTTATAGAGGTCTATAAAATAATGATGGGCATAGATAAGGTAGATAGTCAACATATTTTCCCAAAGTTAAGGGAGTCTAAAACTACTGGGCATAAGTTTAAGGTCAGAGGGGAGAGATACAAAAAGGTCCAGAGGCGTAATTTGTTTTACTCAGAGGGTGGTGAGTGTCTGGAATGAGCTGCCAGGTGGGTCCAATTTTGTCTTTTAAAAAGCATGTAGAGAGTTACATGGGTAAGATTAGTATAGAGGGATATGGGCCAAACACGGGCAATTGGGACTAGCTTAATGGTAAAAACTGAACAGCCTGGAGAAGTTGGCCGAAAGGCCTGTTTCCATGCTGTAAACCTCTATGACCCTATGATAAATCTTTGGAACTCTCTTCCTGAAAAGACATTGGAAGCAGTGTCTTTGAATATTTTTAAGGCAGAGACAGATAAATTATTGGTAAGCAAGGGTAAGATAGGTTATTGGGGGGAGGTGGGAATGTGGATTTGAAGTCACTATCAGATCAGCCATGATCTTATTAAATGACAAAGCAGATTTGAGGGGCCGAATGGCCTATTCCTGCTCCTTGTCTATATGCTTATAATGTCAAGCCAGTATGTTCACTGAACTTCATATCAGGGGCTGGTAGGGACAGTACAATTAGGAGGCAATCAAGAATGAAGGAACACAATATTAATACTAGAGTAAGGACAATCCTGCAACAAAGTCAGGCAGCACTTTTTCACACAAGAGGAATTGGAAATTTGGACCTCCCTTCCCCAAAGAGCGATGGGGGCAAGGAGGGATTGAAGCTTTAAAGGCCAAAACTTTTAAAAGATAAATGGATGAAGTGGGTAAATGAGTTTGAGGTACATATAGTTGCTCTAACTGGCTTGTGGGGCAGGTTTGAGGAGCTGAATGAAATGCTTCTATCCCTAATATCCCGACAATTGCCTTCTGTCTCATTATTTCTTTATTCTTAGTGTCACAAGTAGGCTTACATTAACACTGCAGTGAAGTTACTGTGAAAATCCCCTAGTTGCCACACTCTGGCGCCTGTTTGGGTACACTGAGGGAGAATTTAGCATGGCCAATGCACCTAACCAGCACGCTTTTTGGACTGTTGGGGGAAACCGAAGCACCCGGAGGAAACTCACGCAGACGCGGGAAGAACATGCAAACTCCATACAGACAGTGACCCAAGCCAGGATTCGAACCCAAGCCACTGGGGCTGTGAGGCAGCAGTGCGAACCACTATGCCACCGTGCCGCCCTGTCCTTGGGGTGGCGGTATATTCTCCAGGTTATATGCTTCGAATCATGTACTTGGATCCATGCTAGAACATGCACATGCCTAAAAGTCAGGTCATGGTGGAGCACAGAATTGAATAGCCAACACAGACTTCTGGAGCCATTGAGATCATAGGAGGGACCCTACATCCATGGAACTGAATGTAAGGAAACTTTGAAAAGGAGAGAGTTAAAGACTAGAAAATGTGCAATACATCATTCCCAGTGATGGGTTAACTTTAGAGATTTTGCCTACACATAAAGAGCAAACCATCAGGTCTGCTTCTCAATAACTTGTTGGGCCTATTAAATATGAAACAAACAGTACAGTTCCATTTGCCACATTACAAAGAGGATGACTGGAGAAGATGCATAAAAATGACGCACAAGAATGATGCCAGAACCGAGAGGTTATATTGATCAGTGAAGATTGAAAATGCTGAGATTCTCTTCCCTGCGAAAGGGAAGCCTGAGATCCGACCTGATAGAAGTCTTCAACATTATGAAAGGATTTGATAAGTTAGTTACAGAGAAGAAAGTCAAAAACTACAGCCACAAATATAAGATAGTCACCAAGAAATTCACCAAGACTCCTTCGACAGCACCTCCCAAACCTGCGGTAGCTACCACCCAGAAGGACCAGGACAGCAGATAGATGGGAACACCATCACCTGCAGGTTCCTCTCCATGCCACACACCATCCTCACTTGGATGATATCACTGTTCCTTACCCCCAGCCCCACTCCTCCCAACAAACACTCTAGATGTACCTACACCGAATGGGTTGCCACAGTAAAAGAAGATGTCTCACCACCACCTTTTCAAGGGCAATGAGGGATGGGCAATCAAAACGTTGGCCTAGTCGGCGTAGTCCACACCCAATGAAAGAATAGTAAAAAAAAATCTATGAGAAATTCAAGAGGAACTTCTTTACCCAGTGTTATGACCAGGATGGCAGGAGTGCGCAGTGGATTTAGCCCCACGATTCCACAGATCGCATTGTTAGATTAAAAGTTTAATTAATACATCAATATGACCAATTATTTATCATCATTAGACCCAGAATAAAAGAGACTTTAACCGGATTTCTTTCAATAAAGTCAGAATGATTAATTTATTATAAGACACAATTTATTTCTAAAACAAGTTGCAAGGACTGGTTAATGGGCAATTTGTAATCCAGAAGCGTAACTATCTAACTATCCCATTTGAAATTCCCCAGCACAAAAGGGCAAATGGATAGGGTGGGTGGCTGATGAAAAGACTTTATAAAATAAATGGATAAAGTTCGTAGGGTTTTGACGCTGCTGATCGGGATCTCACTTGTGTGAAGGCGGATCACTAGCCCCAGTAGATGCCTGGATGTTCTCACCAATGGAGCTCCCACACGGAGGAGAAAAGAGCCGGATCAATCCTTGTCTCAGCTTCTCAGGTTTCCAAATACGGACAATTTCACGGAGCTGAGGATTCCTAGCTAGATACTGAGAACCACATTGTTTCAGGCAAGGATCGGAGAAAGTGAGCTGGCCAGCTTTTCATTTTCTCAGTTCATTCCTAACCGAGTTAAAACAAAACAAATTCGAAACTTAAAGCTCAGGTGATTTCCAGTAAATCGCTAGCCTTGAAACCAGTTTCTCCGTCATCAATTAAACAAACAAATAGTTCCTCCCCCCCTCCCGCCCTCTTCCTGCCCCACCCCCCTCGAGGGGAATGTTGGTCAGTTAGCTGAAGCCGTGTGGCTTCTTGAAAAAAGGCATTCCTGTATCACAGTCCAATGTGAACATAGGAACATCGGAATTAGGAGCAGAGATAGGCAATTCAGCCCTTCGAGCCTGCTCTGCTATTCAAACAGATCATGGCTGATCTCTCCCTGGTCTCAAAGCGACCTCCCCACCTATTCCCCATTAACCTTTAACCTGTTTTCTTTAACCCGTTTTTTTTTCTCAGAAATATATCTATCTTGACTTTGACTTTCCTAAAATAAAAATCCACGTCAACTTCCCCCCTTCCATATTTTAAAAGAAAATTTAGCACTGGAAGATATGGTTCTAACACCAGAGAGTTCACATTATATATTAATGATTTGGAAGGGGGATCTGAATGTATTATCTCCAAATTTGCAGATGATACAAAGTTGGGTGGGAGGGTGAGCTGTGAGGAGGATGCAGAGATGCTTCAGCATGATTTGGACAGGCTGAGTGTGTGGGCATCTGCATTGTAGATGCAGTACATTGTGGATAAATGTGAGGTTATCCACTTTGGTAGCAATAATAGGAAGACAGATTATTACTTGCGTGGGTGTTAATTGAGAGAGGTGGATACTTAATGAGACCTTGCAGTCCTCGTGCATCAGACATTGAAAGTAAGCGCGCAGGTACAGCAGGCAGTAAAGAAGGCAAATGGTATGTTGGCCTTCATAGCGAGAGGATTTGAGTATAGGAACAAGGATGTTTCGTTGCAATTGTATAGGGCGTTGGTGAGGCCACACCTAGAGCATTGTGTGCAGTTTTGGTGTCCTTATCTGAGGAAGGATGTCCTTGCTATAGAGGGAGTACAGCGAAGGTTTACCAGTCTGATTCCTGGGATGGCAGGTTTGTCATAAGAGGACAGACTAAATCGGTGAGGATTATATTCAGTTGAGTTTAGAAGAGTGAGATGGGATCTCATCGAAACTTATAAAATTCTAACAGGGTTAAACAGGGTAGAATCAGAAAGAATGTTCCCGCGAGGAAGTCCAGAACTAGGGGTCATAGTTAAGGGGTAAACCTTTTACAACTGAGGTGAGGAGAAATTTCTTCACCCAGGGAGTGGTGAATATGTGGAATTCATTACCACAGAATGTAGTTGAGGCCAAAATGTTTCAAGAAGAAATTAGATATAGCTCTTGGGGCTAAAGGGATCAAGGGATAAAGGAGGAAGGGGGGATTAGGATATTGAATTTGAATATCAGCCATGATCAAAATGAATGGCGCAGGCTCAAAGGGCCAAATGGCCTACTCCTGCTTCTAGTTTCTATGTTTCTATGTAACCCCAGAAAGCAGTGAGAGTGTGGAACTCACGAGCATAGGAAGTGGTTGAGGCAAATAGCAGGGATATATTTCAGGTGAAACTAAATAAAGACATGAGGGATAAAGGAACAGAGGATGTGCTAATTGGGTAAGATGACAAGGAGTAGGAGAAGCCTTGTGCACCAGTTGGGTTGAATGACCTACTTCTGTGCTGTAGACTTAATGTAATTCTACATAATTCTAACTCCATGTTCCCAGTTTGCATATTCATAACTCAATGCCAGTTAGCTGAAGCCGAGTGGCTTCCTGGAAAAGGCATTCCTGTATCACAGTCCAATGTGAACATAGGAACATCGGAATTAGGAGCAGAGGTAGGCAATTCAGCCCTTCGAGCCTGCTCTGCCATTCAAACAGATCATGGCTGATCTCTCCCTGGTCTCAAAGCCACCTCCCCACCTATTCCCCATTAACCTTTAACTCGTTTTCTTTAACCCGTTTTTTAAATCAGAAATATATCTATCTTGACTTTGACCTTCCTAAAATAAAAATCCACGTCAACTTCTCCCCTTCCATATTTTAAAAGAAAATTTTGCACTGGAAGATATGCTTATAACACCCGAGAGTTCACATTATATATTAATGATTTGGAAGAGAGCTTGCAGTGTTCCCAAAGAAGCTCAAGCCACACTTGAGGAACAGCAGCTCATCTGACTCGGAACTTACAGCTTTCCGAACTCAGGATGACCAATTGTCATGGAGAAAATTAAGGTACGCCTTGGCATGGGGTCCGTTAGAGCAATGGTGTGAGCAATGGGTGATGGTAAAGGGAGTGTGGGAGATGCTGCAAAGCTGCGACAGCACACAAACAGAACGAGAGTTGTTTATGCACGAGATTCAAAGGACTGCACTGGAGGAACAATAGTGTCCCAGCAGTATCCTCAGACTGTGACCCCTGGTTCTGTACACCCCCACCATCAGGAATATCCTTCTTGCATCTACCCTGTCTAGTCCTGTTAGAAATTTATAGGTTTCTATGAGATCCTCTCTCATTTTCCTAAATCCAGTGAATGCAATCCTAACTGATTCAATCTCCTCTCATAGGTCAGTCCCATCCTCCCAGGAATCAGTCTGGTAAACCTTCTCTGCTCTCCCTGGAGAGCAAGAACATCCTTCCTCAGATAAGGAGACCAAAACTGCACACAATATTCCAGGCCAGAATGCCCCAGCACATGGACAAGGCTACAGCTTTGGAGTTAGCAGTCCCCCGCCACTCTCGCACCAAGTGTGCCAGCATGGACAAAAGTAATCACCTCACGCACTCAAGATATAGTTCCAAATCAGGACGGTGAGTGACTCGGAGGGAACTTCCAGGTGGTGGTGTTCGCATGTGTCTGCTGCCCTTGTCCTTCTAGATGGTAGAGGTCATTGGTTTAGAAGGTGCTGTCTAAGGTGGTGAGTTCCTGCAGTGTATCTTTTAGATGGCACACATGGCTGCCACTATGCATCAGGAGTGTAGGGACTGAATGTTTGTGGATGGGTTGCCAATCAAGTGGCCTGCTTTCCCCTGGATGGTGTCAAGATTCTTGAGTGTTGTTGGAGCTGCATTCATCCAGACAAGGGGGGGCATTCCATCACACACCTGACTTGTGCTTTGTCGACGGTGGACAGGTTTTGAGGAGTCAGGAAATGAGTTATTCGCTGCAGAATTCCTTCAATCTGATCTGCTCTTGTCACCACAGTATTTATATGGCTGGATCCAGTTCAGTTTCTGGTCAATAGTAACCCTCAGGATGTTGATAGTGGGGGATAATTTGGAGGCCCTTTGACAGTGCCGCACTCCCTCAGTATTAACCCTCTGACATGCAGCAGTCCCTCAGCACTGACCCTCTGACAGTGTGGCGCTCCCTCAGTACTGATCCTCTGATAATGCAGCAATCCCTCAGTACTGACCCTCCAACAGAGCGGCACTCCCTCAGTACTGACTCTTTGACAGTGCGCCACTCCCTCAGTACTGACCCTCTGGCAGTGCAGCAATCCCTCAGTACTGACCCTCTGACAGTGCAGCACTCCCTCAGTACTGAATCTCTGACAGTGCAGCAATCCCTCAGTACTGACTCTCTGACAGCGCGGCACTCCCTCAGTACTGACCCTCTGACAGTGCGGCACTCCCTCAGTACCGACCCTCTGACAGTGCAGCACTCCCTCAGTACTGACCCTCTGACAGCGCAGTGCTCCCTCAGTACTGACCCTCTGGCAGTGCGGCACTCCCTCAGTACTGACCCTCTGACAGTGCGGCACTCCCTCAGTACCGACCCTCTGACAGTGCAGCACTCCCTCAGTACTGACCCTCTGACAGTGCGGCACTCCCTCAGTACTGACCCTCTGACAGTGCGGCACTCCCTCAGTACTGACCCTCTGACAGCGCAGTGCTCCCTCAGTACTGACCCTCTGACAGTGCGGCACTCCTTCACTGGGAATGTCAGTCTGGAATAAGCGTTCGAGATGGTTTGACCCCACAACCTGCTGATTTAGCAGTGAGGGGGCTCTCTCATGAGCTGCCGCTGACAGAAAGGCAGGGGTGGCTAGCGGGTGGGGGGGTGGGGGGGGGGGGGGGGGGGGGGAGGAGGGTGAAAACTGCTGCAGAAGGAGGAATAACAAGAAGAGACAGGTCGAGACATGTCCGATTTGAACTTTATGGAAGTGGCTGGGTTTCGAATGGGTTAAAGTTGAGTCGGTGATTTGCAAAGTGAAGTTCCTCAACTAAACTGTACCTCGCAAATAAACAGAATAAAATATGGCTATTTTAAAAGATGGAAAGTTTATGGTTCTCGCCATTGAAGTCTCTCTCTAAAAGATTCTCCCCACCCCGTGCCCCTCGACACTGTGGCTCATTGCCAGTCGAAGCCAATAATCTCCAGTGTAAGGCAAGGGTTTCAAGTTTTTTACAGCGTGCTGCCTCTGTGGAAGTTGACTTTGGAAATGTGCCACATTGGGTTGCTGGGGCCTCATCACTGACTCTCAGTCCGCCAGAGTGCTGACTGCAAATGTGGCCCGACGGAGCGATCGCGCTGGAGAGCATGAGGGTGAGGCGCCAGGCTCCTTTCTGGCAATTCAGCCTCCCTCCCCCTCCCACCCCAAACCGCCCCGAGTCTGAATTTTCTTTACAGGCCTCGCTCGCTTGGCCCTCGGGGAGAGGGACGGGGATGGGGGGTCAGTAAGGGGTGGAACGCGGTGGGGTGGTGGGGAGAGACGACAACTAGGGGTGCTCTTGAGTGAGACTCTGCGAGTTACGAGAGGAGGGGGGTGGGGGGCAGGCAATCGATCGATCCATCGATCGATCCCTCGATCGCCCCTGTCTGCACCAAAACTTAATAAGTTCCGCACGCACAACTTAGCCCCTGATTTTCCCCGCCAGGGAAGGCTCAATTAACCGTGACACGTTATAAAAACAACTATTCAAGTTGGTCGAATATTCTGTGGGGAAAGAGGGAGGTGCAGGGTGGGGGGGGGGGGGGGGGGGGGGGTGGGCAGTGGGGGGGAGGGTGGGGGGGGTAGGGGTGCGGGGGGAGGGACACTTTCTTCTTTCTTAAATCGCAGAATTCAAAAGCGCTTTGACGGGAAAAAAATCATGACTGATTGAAGCACTGATAAAAATAGCAAGGCTATCAGCGAGGCAGATTTAATTGGCTTTTCATTGTGAGCAGACGCAATATCCGTGAACTTACCTCACTCTAGATGTCTGGAGGCTGAAACTGCAGAGAATTGGCCAGTTCTTGGATCTATTGGTAGTCCTGATCGAAACATGGAGGACCGACCATTCCTGCTTCCCACCCCCTGACTCTCTCTCTCTCTCTCTCTCTCTCTCACTCTCTCTCTTCCCAGTGCCGGGATCACAGAATGTACGGTGCGATATATTAACATGTATTAAAGTGTCAATTTTCCGAGGGAGGAGAGGTGACGAGCCAGTTGGAAATGAGAATAAAATGGACAGGGGACTGTCAGCAACCAAACCAAAATGGAACATCTTCGGACTGGAGCAGTCAGCAAAAAGACATTCTTCCGAAAAAAATTTAAAACAGTTTTTAAAAAAGAAAATGGACGTTCTAGAGTTGGGAGAGCAGCAGCGTTTTTGTTCTTTTAAATGAGAGAGAGAGAGAGAGCAGGGTGCGGTCAAATCTTGGCTGTCCTCTTCCTTGCTTTCCCCCTTCCCCCCGCCCAAAATAAATGAAGGGGGAGGGGTCCTGGGCTACGTTACCACCTAAATACTAGCAGAACCTGGGAAGGGAGCCAAGGCAGTGACTTTCTCCGACCCAGCTGCCAATCTATCGCCTGCCTGCAGTGCAAGGCAAAACAGCGGCAAGTTATTCATGCTGAGATCATGGCTAGTGTATGGGACACTTCACTCTCTAGTTCCCTCGCTATCCGGTCCCCCCTTGCTTTCCGCTCCCCTTCGCTATCCAGTCTCCCACACTCTTCATCCCCTTCTTCTCAAATCTCTCTCTCCTTGGTCCCCTCACTTCTCCGACCCCTCACTCCCCAAACCTCTCACTTGTCAGCCTCCTCATTCGCTACTCCTTCGTTTCTCAGATCCTCTTGCTCCTCACTCCCCTCACTCCTCTGTCCCCTCACTCTTCAGTCCGCTCACTCCTCTGTCCCCGACTCTTGCGTCCCCTCATTCTTCGGTCTACTCTCTCCTCTGTCCCCTCACTCCTCTGTCCCCTCACTCTTCAGTCTGCTCTCTCCTCTGTCCCCTCACTCCTCTGTCCCCTCACTCTTCAGTCTGCTCTCTCCTCTGTCCCCTCACTCCTCAATCCCATCACTCCAAAATCTCCCTGCTCGCCAGTCTCGCCGGTTCCTCAGCCATTCATTCAGCAGCCTCCTCATCCTCCAGTTCCCTCACAATCCAGCCCCTTCGCACATCAACTCCCTCACTCCTGAGTCCCATTACTTCTCAGTCTCCTTGTTCACCAGTCCCCTTGTTCCTCAGCCCCTCACACCTCAGCCCCTCACTCCCCAGCTCCTCACATCTCAGTCCCTCACTCCCCAGTCCCTCATTCCCTGATCCCTTTCTCGGCAGTCCCTCACTCTTCAGTCCCTCACTCCCCAGTACCTTGCTGTCCAGCCCCTCACTTGGCAGTCCTTTGCTGCCAGTCCCCTCACTCTCTGTCCCTTCATAAAGTTAAAAGTTTATTTATTAGTCACAAGTAAGGTTTACATTAACACTGCAATGAAGTTACTGTGAAATTCCTCTAGTCGCCACCATCCTGCGCCTGTTCGGGCCAATGCACCCTAACCAGCACATCTTTCAGAATGTGGGTGGAAACCGGAGCACCCGGAGGAAACCCACGCAGACACGGGGAGAATGTGCAAACTCCACACAGACAGTGACTCAAGCTAGGAATCGAACCCGGGTCCCTGGAGCTGTGAGGCAGCAGCGCTAACCACTGCGCCACCGCACTGCCCCTGGTGTTTACTGTGTGTTAAACAGGTCAACGTGGAGGGATGGAGTGGATTGGTGTCCGATGTTTGGGGGAAGCAATTGGAACATAAGAAGGAACACTGATTGAAGTGTTTTCGCTGGAACCTAATCATTTCAAATACTTTAATATTCACAATACAAAGCTTGTGTTGAACCATTCTGCTGGAGTCAGACCTCTGAAAGAATACATTGTGGTAAAGCTGGTTATTTTTACAATTGCCTTCCTCATTATCTCCCCAAGAGCATGCTGAATACAGTTCAGGGGAAGCTAGATAAACACGTGAGGGGGAAAGGAATAGCAATATATCTTGATGGGTTGGATGAACAGGGGTAGTGGGGGCGGGGGGGGGGGTGCGTTGTTGCTGGCACGGCCCAGTTGGGCTGAATGGCCTGCTTCTCTATGTATTGTATGTATGTAATGTTGTGTAGTGGGGGAGGCAGGGTGTTGACATGCTGCCCTAGCACAAAACGTTGGCGGCGAAAGAAAAGGAACTAAAAAAAACATTAACCAGTTGCTGGTTTCACTCTGTCCACAGCCTGAATTTAAATTTCTACTTAAACATTCTCCAATCCCCTCATCTCCTCCAGCAAAACTCTCGAATATTCACCCCACCCACACCTCTCAACTAAAACATGACAGACTGGCCACAATTCACTTCTTACAAGCTAGCTCCCATCTCTTGCACAAAATGTCTACTCGAATCCAGCGATTTACTACAGTGCAGAAGGAGGCCATTTGGCCCAGCAAGGCTGCACCGACTCTCTCTGACAGAGTACCTTACCCAGGCCCATCCCCTGCCCTATCCCCGTAACCCCGCACAGTTACTGCTATGGCAGGATTCTCACTTTCAGGAGATCATGTGTTCACCTCCCACTCCAGAAACTTGAGCTAACCGTGGGCAGCACGGTCGCACAGTGGTTAGCACTGCTGCCTTGCAGGGACATGGGTTCGATTCCCGGCTGGGGTCACTGTTTGTGTGGAGTTTGCATGTTCTCCCCGTGTCTACATGGGTTTCCTCCGAGTGCTCCGGGTTCTTCCCACAGCGTTGTGGATTGGCCATGTTGAATTGCCCTTTAATGTCAGGGGGGATTAGCTAGGGTAAATGCATGTGGTTATCGGGATAGGGTCTGGGTGGGATTGTGGTCGGTGCAGACTCTATGGGCTAAATGGCCTCCTTCTGCACTGTAGCATTCTATGATTTTATGATTATGACCACATAGGCAACCATTCCAGTGCGGGAAGTGTCAGAGATGCCCTATCTTTCACACCAGATGTTAAACAGCTTTTCTCTCTCAGGTGGCTGTGGAAGATCCCATGGCAGTATTTCAGTGAATGAACAGCGATTCCCTTCCCGTTACCATGGTTAATATTTATCCCTCAACCAACATCACTGAGGGTCATGAATGAAGTCCAGTCCATCACGCGAACCAGCCTCCCATCCATTGACTCTGTCTACACTTCCTACTGCCTTAGAAAAGCAGCCAGCATAATTAAGGACCCCACGCACCCTGGACATTCTCTCTCCAACTTTCTTCCATCGGGAAAAAGATACAAAAGTCTGAGGTCACGTACCAACCGATTCAAGAACAGCTTCTTCCCTGCTGCCATCAGACTTTTGAATGGACCTACCTCACACTAAGTTGATCTTTCTCTACACCCTAGCTATGACTGTAACACTAGATTCTGCACTCTTTCGCTTCCTTCCCTATGAACAGTATGCATTGTCTGTATAGCGCAAGAAACAATACTTTTCACTGTATACTGGTACATGTGACAATAATAAATCAAATCAAATCAAATCAAAGAGTGATGATCACATTGCTGTTAGTGGGAGCTTGCTGTGCACCAATTGACTGCTGTGTTTTCCTACATTAAAGCAGGAACTACACTTCGAAGAATGCTTCATTGGCTGTAAAGATCTCTGGAACAGCCAGAGGAGAGGTCTAAGGAAAGGTCATCGACTTGAAACATGAGTTCTGTCCTCTCTTCATAGACTCTACTTGACCAGTTTGAGACAAGGCAGCACAGTGGCACAGTGGTTGGCACTGCTGCCTCACAACACTAGGGAACCAGGTTCGAGTCCGAGCTTGGGTCACTGCCTGTGTGGTGTCTGCGTGGGTTTCCTCCGGGTGCTCCAGTTCCCTCCCACAGTCTGAAAGATGTGCTGCTGAGGTGCATTGGCCATGCGAAATTCTCCCTCAGTGTACCCGAACAGGCGTCGGAGTGTGACGACTAGGGGACTTTCACAGTAACTTCATTGCAGTGTTAATCTAAGCCTACTTGGGACACTAATAAACAAACTTTAAAACTTTAAATAAAAGTATAAATTTGTTCAAAAGCAAATTCAGGCTTCATGTCAGGAAGCATTTCTTCATCTACAACCAGTTGTAAGGAGAGAAATGGAGGCAGTCAGCTGGAGTGCGCAGTGAAGCAAAGGCTGCCATGAAAGGATTAGGTAGAAGGGCTGAATGGCCTTTCTTATTGACAAGAAGAAAACAGGAGTGAGCTGCAAACTTGTTGCATTGTCATGCTTTGATCAACCAGTGCTTTGTGGATAAATCTTCGTTCGTGCTAAAGGACTGAAATATCATTTTGAAAATTGCTGGAAAATGCGGCTTATTTCTGTTGTATTTTACCCCTTTCCAGAGAAAAGGGGCTGATCAGTTGGAAGTTGACTCAGATGGGCTGAAGTGTTGCCATAGCGAAAGCAACTTTCGGCTTTTCCCCTGTGCTAGGAATTGTTGTGATTGTTTGAAATTTTGCATTCTTGTGTTTGTCCTGATGACCTTGAGAGGAAAAAGCTTCAGCGACATGCCTTTTGATTTGATTTGATTTATTATTGTCCCATGTATTAGCATACAGTGAAAAGTATTGTTTCTTGCGCGCTATACAGACAAAGCATACCGTTCATAGAGAAGGAAAGGAGAGAGTGCAGAATATAGTGTTGCAGTCATAGCTAGGGTGTAGCGAAAGATCAACTTAATGCAAGGTACGTCCATTCAAAAGTCTGACAGCAGCAGGGAAGAAGCTGTTCTTGAATCTTTTCAGTGACATCCAAGCTCTGTACAATCAAGCGGAATATAAACTACAAAAGGAATCGCTCGGTGGATCAGCAGGAGGTCTGGCCCATGGTATTGGTATTGCTGAATGTAATATTCCAGCATGGTTCTTCTCTCAACATTTCTAAATAGCCCAATAAGCTGAATGGAAAGGCAGAAGTCAAACTAATCTACCTCAAAATCAGATCCACTGACACCTCCTCCAAATTCCGCCCCCCAATCCCCGCTCCCCCCAACGCAGCTTATCCACTTCTCTTACCCAGAGCAATGGGCTTGGGTTCTGGACACTATTCATAGGAGGGAACTTCCTTCCCCATTCTGCCTCCTTTGGCAGATCCTCCCAGGTCAATACAGTAGGATCTTCACGAATCTCTTCAGCCAGAAGTATAGATTCACTTCCACTTCTCGAAGAGTGAGGATTTTCCCCAATGAGCCAGAGGAATATTGGAATCAATGGACCAGAGAAGACCATGTGGGACATGGGTGTCGCTGGCTGGGCCAGCATTTATTGCCCATCCCTAGTTGCCCTTGAACTGAGTGGCTTGATAGGCCATTTCAGAGGGTAGTTGAGATTCAACCAAATTGAACCATAGAATCCCTGCAGTGCAGAAGGAGGCCATTCGGTCCATCGAGTCTGCACTGACCACAATCCCACCCAGGCCCTATTCCTATAGCCCCTCATATTTACCCTGCTAATCCCCTGACACTAGGGCTAATTTAGCATGGCCAATCAACCTAACCCGCACATCTTTGGACTGTGGGAGGAAACCAGAGCACCCGGAGGAAACCCATGCAGACACAGGGAGAATGTGCAAACTCCAAACAGACGGTGACCTGAGGCTGGAATTGAACTCGGGTCCCTGGCGCTGTGAGGTAGCAGTGCTAACCACTGTGCCACCATTGTATTCCCTAAAATCTCAGCTCTGGCAGCTTTGTGAATTCAGTAGATGTCACACCCATTTAGCCGATTGCCTGAGGTACTTGGTTCGATCTGCATTTCTGATCACAGTTCAGTGAATAGAGAAAAACCCCCTCACTTCCACATTTTAAAACTTACAAACTCAGCACTTGTGAACGATTGAAAAAACAACAACCTGCATTTATATAGCACCTTTAGTTTAACAAAGTAGACCTGGTGGGGCAGTGGGAATGCCCTTACCACTGGACCAGAACTCCGGATTTGAGTCCAATGCAGAAACATGTTGGCCATGGGAGAAGCGTTCTACAGGATTCAATTGGCTGATAATCTAAATTGACCCTTCGTGTCAGGGGGTTTAGGAACATAAATGTATGGGGTTGCGAGGATAGGACCTGGGTGGGATTGTTGTTGGTGCAGGCTTGATGGGCCAAATGGCCTCCTTTTGCACTGTAAATTCTTCGATTCTATGATGAGCTCAGAAATACTCCCCCCACTACTCCCCTGCAAAAAAGATTAGAATAAAATAGTATGGGTGGAAAGTTACGCTAACAGGAGCTTAGCCAAACATCTCAAGATGTTTCGCAGGGACATCATCCAACAAAATTTAACACTGAACCACCGAAGGAGAGGTTCAACAACAGGTACCAAGAAAAGCAGTCAAACAGGTATATTTTAGGTAGCCTTGTAAAGAAGGAGAAGGAGAGAGAGCCAAAGAGGGACGGAATTCCAAAGAGTAAGAAAGAGAGGGAGAGAAAGAAAGAAAGATTTGAATTTATATGCTGCTGTTAACTTCAGGATGTTTCAAAGCTCTATACAGTCAATAAAGTACTTTTGAAATTATTGTCATAAGGTGGGAAATGTGGCAGTCACTATTCACACAGCAATGTCCTCAGCACAGCAATCACATAGTGACCAGCTGTAATGATGATGGGGTAAAGATTGACCCAAAACACCGGGGGTACCCCCACTGACTTTCTACAAAATGGTTTCCTGAGATATGTTACACCTGCCTGAAAGAACAGTTGGGTTTCACATCTCACCTGAAGGATGGGTAATAATCTTCACCAAGAGTTAATGAAGGACTGTGGGTAATCCTAAAGCCTCTGCACCTGTAATGGTGGCACAGTGGTGGTGCACGATGGCACAGTGGTTAGCATTACTGCCTCACAGCACCAGGGACCCTGGTTCAATTCCCGGCTTAGGTGACTGTCTGTGTGGAGTCTGCACGTTCTCCCCATGTCTGCGTGGGTTTCTTCTGGGTGCTCCAGTTTCCTTCCACAGCCCAAAGATGTGCAGGTTAGGTGGATTGGCCATGCTAAATTGCCCCTTAGTGTCGGGAGGATTAGCTAAGGTAAATGTATGGGGTTATGGGGATAGGGCCTCGGAGGGATTGTGGTTGGTGCAGACTCGATGGGCCGAATGGCCTCCTTCTGCACTGAGGGATTCTATGATTCTGACTCCTTAAGCGTTGAGAAGTTCAGCAGGCTTTGGTGTCTTGGTTGGATCTTCCACTCCTGCACAGACTTACATCATGTCTGCTGTGGTGTTGGATAATCTGAGAAAATACCAAATATCAAGGAGATCACAAGGGTCTGCCATTTTTTTGAATGGAAACCATAGCGGCATTCTTCTTTCTCCTTAGGCAGTCCCTCGTCTTATTTCCACGCTACCCTGAGTTCTCAGGTGACTGAGAAGTTCGATATGTGACCGACAGCCTCTGTGACAGGTGGGTCAGGCAGTGGCTGGAGGAGTGGGTGGGTGGGGTGCCAGACGCTCCTTTCCCTGTCGACACTGGGTTTCAGTTTCAGTTTCTCTCGGTGATGAAACTCGAGGTCGTTCAGCTCCTTCCCGGATGCTTTTCCTCCACTTCGGGCGGTCTTGGGGCAGGAATTCCCAGATGTCGGTGGGGATGTTGCACTTTTTCAAGGAGACTTTGAGGGTGTCCTTGCAGCATCTCCTCTGCCCTCCTGGGGCTGGGCTTGCCATGTCGAAGCTCCAATTACAGCACTTGTTTCAGGAACCTGGTGTCAGTCATGTGGTTGATATGGCCCCGCCCAGTGGAGCTGATCGAGTGTGGTTAATGTTTCGATGCTGGGGATATCGGCCTGAGTGCGAACACTGATGTTGCTGTGTCTATCCGGCCACTGGATTTACAGGATCTTGCAGAGACAGTACTAATGGTATTTCTCCAGGCTTTTGAGGTGTCTCCTGTACATACTCCGTGTCTCTGAGCCACATAGGAGGACGGGTATCACTACTGCTCTGTAGACCATGAGCTTGGTGCTGGGTCTGAGGTTCATAGAAATATGGTCTTCCTTCATTTCATATGAAGACCAGGTTCTGGTCTTCATACACTCTCTTCCTCAGGCCACTGAAGGCAGTGCTGAAATCTCATCATCGATGTCTGCCAATAGGCTCCCAATGTGTGGAAAGCGCTCCACATTATCCAAGGTCTCATTGTGGATTTGGATAACCAGGGGATGGCGGGCTGGCAGTGCTGTGTGGTGGGGGCAGGTTGTTCGAGGATCTTTGCTTACAGATGTTTAATGTAAGGCCCATGATCTCATACGCTTCAGTGAAGATGTTGATGATGGCTTTGAACTCAGCGTCAGACTGTGCGCAAACACAAGCATCGTCTGCAACTCTGTCGTTCAATGACAGAGGACGGGACCGCCTTTCCACAGACTGGAAACCATGGCATGTTCTCTCGAACGCCTGACCGATTTGATCACGCAGTATCAAGTATTGGCCAGTGGGTGGTGATGTTGCCTCATGTTAACTCCATTATAAATCGCTCTGTACAAATCTGCTCCACTGTGTTGTAAGGGTGGCCATTGCGCACAGGTAAAGATTCTGAGCACAGCTACCCTACTGTGCATCCATATAAAACCAAAACCCACACCATTCTCCAAAGGGATGGAGATACAAGAATTGGAGAAAAAAAATGGCCTGCCTTTGTATAAAAATAACTGCCGGATGCTGGAAATATGAAATGAAGGAAAGAAAATGCTGGAAGTACTCAGCAGGTCAGGCAGCATCTGTGGAGAGAGAAACAGAGTTAAAGTTTCAAATCCATTCGACTCACCTTCAGAGCTGCATTATCACGTTAGTGCAATGAGTCACTGCTTTCTCTTGTAAATTCCTCCATTGGGATGTGAGCATTGCTGACGAAGCCAATAACTGTTGTCTATCCCTAATTGCCCCTGAGAAGGTGGAGGTGAGAGAAACAGCGGGAAATTTCCAAGTCAGTTTGGTGTGTGGCTTGGAGGGGAACTTGCAGGTGGTGGCGTTCCCATGTGTCTGTTGCCCTTGTCCTTCTAGGTGATAGAGGCTGCGGGTTTGGAAGGTGCTGTTGAAGGAGGTTTGGCAAGTTGCAGAAGATTATTTTACGTGTAAACGTGGCAGCCATTTTTTTGTTTGAGGTGTCCCACAAGCATTCGAGATTTTCTCTGGTGGTTTTGGTTGAGAGAGAAATGTTGGCTGCGACACAGAGAATTCGCTGCTCTTCAGATCGGAATGTGGTATCCTTAATGGTCATCAGAACTGGCAGGAAAGGGGAACAACTTCAGCTTCTTGAGAACTGCATTGAAACGCTCAAGTCCTGAAACAGTGATTGATTGAGCACTTAAAGAGTCAAGGAGCAAGAGCAATGTGATGATTCAAATGGGAGAAATCCATTTACCTACTGTGATTGGGAGAAGTTTCTTGACCATAGACTACTATGCAGCAATATTACAATCCACGGTCAACTAATCTAGACTCCTGCATCAAGAGGGGGCTTTGCAAATGAATTCAGACACATGCTATCATTTGCCACGAGGGATATTGAAGATCGTAAAGGGAGGAGGGAAAATATCTTTGAGTTTTTCTCTCAGCATTAACTTTTCTTTCTTTGTTGAGCTGAGAATGAGGTGATAGTTGGCTCCATGGGGAGGCGATGGCCTAGTGGTATGATCGCTATTAGTCCTGAAAGACAAATAATGCTCTGGGGATCCGGGTTTGAATCCCACCACGGCAGATGGTGGAATTTGAATTCAATAAAAATATCTGGAATTAAGAATCGACTGATGTCCAGGAAACCATTGCCGATTGTCGGAAAAACCCAGCTGGTTCATTAATGTCCTTTAGGGAAGGAAACCTACCTGGTCTGGCCTACATGTGACTCCAGGGCCACAGCACTGTGGTTGACTCTCAACTGCCCGCCAATGGCAACTAGGGAAGGGCAATAAATGCTGGCCCAGCCAGCGTCACCCATTTCCCATGAATGAATAAAAAAAACTGTCTCATCCAGAGGGAAAACACACACCGGGCGGACCAGGTTCACTAACAGGAAGGAAATCTGCCAACCTCACCCGGCCTGGTCTATATGTGGCTCCAGATCCACAGCAATGTGGCTCTGAAATGGCCTAGAAAGCCACTCAGTTCAAGGGCAATTAGGGATGGGCAACAAATGCTGGCACGGCCAGCGACGCCCACATCCCATGAAAGAATCAAAAACACAGAGGGGACGGAGATTGCATAGGACAGTGGGGGCAGGTTAGGGAAGGAGGCCAGGGAATAGAGCACATGTAAACAGGGTTGGTAAGCACAGAACAGCTGGGGAGAAGCAGAGGATGGACAAAGAATGTTGTGAAGTTGTGAAGTTGCTAGAGGGGGAAGCATTTCATGATCCCATTAAACTGTGGTGCATTTGTATCGAAAGGTCAAGCAACAGTGTTACCAAGACAACAGGCTTTTGAATTTAGCCAATCAATTTGAATCAGGCACTTAGATACCAAGAACCTATTAAATTAAAATCTGATGGTTTTGACAACCTAGGACCAATCCTATTGTGGGAAATATTGATATATCATCACAGGTATAAAAGAAGGGGGCAGTGGGACAAAAAGACAGAGAAACTGCCACCTGCCAGAGATAACAGCTCTCAACTCTCTCTCTCAAGAGAGAGAGAGAGAATCTCTGGCTCTCATAGCTTCATCTAGGTCTCAGATAAAGCACCATCTCGATAGCAAAGGTACCAAAGAAGAAAGAAGTTCCAGACAGAAGAATCAACAGACAAGACACAGAATATTCCAGAAGACACAAAATCTGATTGTAATTTAGAGAGTGACTAAATTCTATTTTTGTTAATGAGTGGGAATCATATTTATTGGAACAGCATTCCTTCAGAATCTTTGACAAAGGGTCATCTGGACTCGAAACGTCAGCTCTTTTCTCTCTCTACAGATGCTGCCAGACCTGCTGAGATTTTCCAGCATTTTCTCTTTTGGTGCCATTAGAATCTTGTTTTATTTGGGAATAGTTGATAGAAGGGATTTATTCGGTTTGTTAATAGTTTAGTTAATTTGTTCTTTGTCAGTTAGGTAAATAAATTGTTACGTGTTGGTTTTAGAGTGAGTGTCAGCGAGTTATTTCGTATTTAACCACCAGAAGTTGCTGAAGAGCAGGTCACACCACCTCACACACACATTTTACAGATTATAGGGTGAGGTACTCCTCTTCGAGTGTTTCAGTGTTAGTTCTCAGAGGGAGGGGATCAACCTCTGCTTTATAACAAATGCTTAATTGGTGCAACAGAGCATGGCTTGGGCGGGAGGGTGATGTGAACCTGGAGTGCTGGGTGGGGGTGACGGAACATCAGAAGTAACTCTAGAAACAAAGGCTTCATTCCAGATACAAATTAAATTGTGAACGGTCAAAGCAATGACAGGAACTTGGAACCTGGGTAACATGCAAGAACCTGTTTGTTTGCGTTCCATCCAATTATTCCAACCACAGGCTCTTTCATAAAAGATGATTGGCAGCGTTGACTTCAGAGATCTTTGCGCAAGAGCCGGTCTGGGAAACTCCTTCCCCGATCATTATCTCCGGCCCAAGAACTGAACTCCAGCGGGGAACTGAGTTGCACGTTGTCCATGCAGAACGTCGAGATCTACCAAGAAATCAACTTGCGTGTTTCGTCCACAAATCTTGCCTCTCAGTGATTTCCATGGGAAATTGGATGGACACTTGAAGGAAATGAACTTGCAGGGCTACGGGGGCAGAGCAGGGGATTAAGAAATATTTCATTTCTCCAGGAAGCTGTCATAGACTTGAAGCACTGTATGGCCTCCTTCTGTGTCATAAATGACTCAGCGAGTCTGTGACTCATTGGAGTCTTATCAATAAAATGCTGTGAAGATGGTGTGTTAACCCTTTATGGATTAATTCCAGTGTGGTTTGTAAATATCCTCATTCAGTAAAGGCTATGTCATTTGGGTTTCTGTGTATTGGTTAGGATGTAAATAAATTTGACTAGTAGTTTTAGCCTGTACACACTTATTTGTCTGCATGGTATTTTCCACTCTTACAGGAAAGGTGGAACATTCTCTAGTGAATGATGGACTGTCAAAGCAGGGAGTGAGGGAGAGGGTTGCGGGCGGGCAGGCAGGCAGGGGGGGCGGGGGGGGCGGGGGGTTGGTGGGGAGGTCGGTTTAGGTGCAGTTTAACTCATACAGATAAGTCAGAGATCAGAAATTCTATTCATCCCATGAATGAATTTTAAAAAGTTGCTGTTGGGGTGTAGAACAGCCACAATGTGGCAGGATACTAGATCATGATGAAGGGGCTGAATATCTACTCCTGTTCCGAATATTACTAAAAATATTCTCTTTTCAAAGGACATTCACAGCCAATTCGGAATGAGAAAGAGAATGTAGGCTGTTGGTGAGATCTGTCAGAGTGAGGAACACAGAATAGTCTGAGTGTAGGAGAGATTAAAGGGTTCTTTTTTTCAATATTTGTTCACAGAATGTGGACGTCATTGACTAAGTCACCATTTATTGCCCATCCCTAATTGCCCTTGAGAAGGTGGTTGTGAGCTGTCTTCTTGAACTGCTGCAGTCTCTGTGGTGTAGGTACATCTGCAGTGCTGTTAGGGAGGGAAGACCAGGATTTTGACTCAGCATCTGTAAAGGAACGGCGATATGTTTCCAAGTCAGGATGGTGAGTGGCTTGGTGGGGTTGGGGGGTTTAGCGGGGGGTGGGGGGGGGGGGGGTGCTTCCCATTCGACTGTTGCCTTTGTAGGTGGGGCTAGCTGGCTAATTCTACTAAAGAGCAGATGCAGGTGTGGTGGGCCATGGACCAAGTGCTGGAAAATAGGGTTAGAACAGATGGCCGGTGCAGACACGGTGGGCCGAAGGGTCCCTTTCTGTTCTGTGAAGCTCTATGACTCTATGGCAAAATGGCCTCCATGTGTGCTGCATGGTTGAATGATTTTGTCACAAATACAATAATGTGTTGAAGAACGGCAGGGAAAGTACCCCATGCAATGTTAGGATGGCGACACCACTCACAATTGGATTGTTCACTGCTGCCCTCCTCTGAATCGACATTGATTCTCAGTATTCTGCAGTGAATGAACACCTCTCCGGGGTTCCCTGGGCCAGTTGCTGCCTTTACTTCCTTACCTGATTAATGGTCACCCACTTCCTTCTCTCGATAACAATTCCCATCTGGAGAACAACCACATCCTGGAATCTGCATTCCAAGAAGCCTTCAGTCTTGCGAAGGTCCTCAGAGCCCCAGTCAGGTGTTGCTCAAAGAACGGGCTCCAACACTAGCGCCCTCCAAACATTCCAAACACCCAAAATATCCACGGCCTCGCTCACAGCCACCCAACACAGACAGCAGCGACAGCACACCCCCACTCAACAGAATCAACAAAGCCGACCGGTTTATCGAGCAAATACACTGACACATCTGCACCTTCGAAATGTGAACTCCAGCAGAGGCAAAATTCAGCAAAATATTTGGTTCTGCTGCACCCTTCAGCACCCTGCTATTCCCCTCAGCACCCTGCTATTCCCCTCAGCACCCTGTTATTCCCCGCAGCACCCTGCTACTCTCCTCAGCACCCTGCTATTCTCCTCAGCACCCTGCTATTCCCTGCAGCACCCTGCTACTCTCCTCAGCACCCTGCTATTCCCCTCAGCACCCTGCTATTCCCCTCAGCACCCTGCTATTCCCGCAGCACCCTGCTATTCCCCTCAGCACCCTGCTATTCCCCGCAGCACCCTGCTATTCCCCTCAGCACCCTGCTACTCTCCTCAGCACCCTGCTATTCCCCGCAGCACCCTGCTATTCTCCTCAGCACCCTGCTATTCTCCTCAGCACCCTGCTATTCTCCTCAGCACCCTGCTATTCCCCTCAGCACCCTGCTACTCTCCTCAGCACCCTGCTATTCCCCGCAGCACCCTGCTATTCTCCTCAGCACCCTGCTATTCTCCTCAGCACCCTGCTATTCCCCTCAGCACCCTGCTATTCCCCTCAGCACCCTGCTATTCCCCTCAGCACCCTGCTACTCTCCTCAGCACCCTGCTATTCTCCGCAGCACCCTGCTATTCCCCTCAGCACCCTGCTATTCTCCTCAGCACCCTGCTATTCTCCTCAGCACCCTGCTATTCTCCTCAGCACCCTGCTATTCTCCTCAGCACCCTGCTATTCTCCGCAGCACCCTGCTATTCCCCTCAGCACCCTGCTATTCCCCTCAGCACCCTGCTATTCTCCGCAGCACCCTGCTATTCTCCGCAGCACCCTGCTATTCTCTGCAGCACCCTGCTATTCTCCGCAGCACCCTGCTATTCTCTGCAGCACCCTGCTATACCCCGAGGCACCCTGCTATTCCCCGAGGCACCCTGCTATTCCCCGAGGCACCCTGCTATTCCCCGAGGCACCCTGCTATTCCTCGAGGCACCCTGCTACTCTCCTCAGCACCCTGCTATTCCCCGAGGCACCCTGCTATTCTCCGCAGCACCCTGCTATTCTCCTCAGCACCCTGCTATTCCCCGCAGCACCCTGCTATTCCCCTCAGCACCCTGCTATACCTCTCAGCACCCTGCTATTCCCCGCAGCACCCTGCTATTCCCCTCAGCACCCTGCTATTCCCCTCAGCACCCTGCTATACCCCTCAGCACCCTGTTATTCTCCTCAGCACCCTGCTATTCCCCGCAGCACCCTGCTATTCTCCTCAGCACCCTGCTATTCCCCTCAGCACCCTGCTACTCCCCTCAGCACCCTGCTATACCCCCCAGCACCCTGCTATTCCCCTCAGCACCCTGCTATTCTCCTCAGCACCCTGCTATTCCCCTCAGCACCCTGCTATTCTCCGCAGCACCCTGCTATTCCCCTCAGCACCCTGCTATTCCCCTCAGCACCCTGCTATTCCCCTCAGCACCCTGCTACTCTCCTCAGCACCCTGCTATTCCCCTCAGCACCCTGCTATTCTCCGCAGCACCCTGCTATTCCCCTCAGCACCCTGCTATTCTCCGCAGCACCCTGCTATTCCCCTCAGCACCCTGCTATTCTCCTCAGCACCCTGCTATTGTCCTCAGCACCCTGTTATTCCCCTAGGCACCCTGCTATTCCCCTCAGCACCCTGCTATTCTCCTCAGCACCCTGCTATTCCCCTAGGCACCCTGCTATTCCCCTCAGCACCCTGCTATTCCCCTAGGCACCCTGCTATTCCCCTCAGCACCCTGTTATTCCCCTAGGCACCCTGCTATTCCCCTCAGCACCCTGCTATTCCCCTAGGCACCCTGCTATTCCCCTCAGCACCCTGTTATTCCCCTAGGCACCCTGCTATTCCCCTCAGCACCCTGCTATTCCCCGCAGCACCCTGCTATTCCCCTCAGCACCCTGCTATTCTCCTCAGCACCCTGCTATTCCCCTAGGCACCCTGCTATTCCCCGCAGCACCCTGCTATTCCCCTCAGCACCCTGCTATTCTCCGCAGCACCCTGCTATTCCCCTCAGCACCCTGCTATTCCCCGCAGCACCCTGCTATTCCCCTCAGCACCCTGCTATTCTCCTCAGCACCCTGCTATTCCCCTAGGCACCCTGCTATTCCCCGCAGCACCCTGCTATTCCCCTCAGCACCCTGCTATTCTCCTCAGCACCCTGTTATTCTCCTCAGCACCCTGCTATTCTCCTCAGCACCCTGCTATTCTCCTCAGCACCCTGCTATTCCCCTAGGCACCCTGCTATTCCCCTCAGCACCCTGCTATTCTCCTCAGCACCCTGCTATTCCCCTCAGCACCCTGCTATTCCCCTCAGCACCCTGCTATTCTCCTCAGCACTCTGCTATTCCCCTCAGCACCCTGCTATTCCCCTCAGCACCCTGCTATTCCCCTCAGCACCCTGCTATTCCCCTCAGCACCCTGCTATTCCCCTCAGCACCCTGCTATTCTCCTCAGCACCCTGCTATTCCCCTCAGCACCCTTCTATTCCCCGCAGCACCCTGCTATTCTCCTCAGCACCCTGCTATTCTCCTCAGCACCCTGTTATTCTCCTCAGCACCCTGCTACTCTCCTCAGCACCCTGCTATTCCCCTCAGCACCCTGCTATTCTCCTCAGCACCCTGCTATTCTCCTCAGCACCCTGCTATTCCCCTCAGCACCCTGCTATTCCCCTTAGCACCCTGCTATTGTCCTCAGCACCCTGCTATTCCCCTCAGCACCCTGCTATTCCCCTCAGCACCCTGCTATTCCCCTCAGCACCCTGCTATTCTCCTCAGCACCCTGCTATTCCCCTCAGCACCCTGCTATTCCCCTCAGCACCCTGCTATTCCCCTCAGCACCCTGCTATACCATTACCCACTGCTCTATATCCCTCTATTCTCTTTTCAACTGCTCTGATTGGCCAGAAATTAATGAGGTGATTTTGGTGAGAGTGCGGCGTTTTATCAGATGGTAGGGTGGGGGGGCCTTTTATCGGGCAGGAATTTGTCAGGTGGTGACCCTGCCATCTTCCTGCCTCCACCGCGATTATGTCCATGGTAGGAAGGGTCTATTCTCTTCTTCCAGGTCCTGTCCATTTTACTGTGTCCGCATCCTCCTGTTGACGGATGCTATTGTCAGACTGCTTGCTGCATTTCTGAGTTTCATATCATCCGTCATGTATGAAATTATCCCCTATTTGGCCAAGCCCTTTTGTGGCGCAGTGGGTTGGGTCCCTGCATCCGACCCAGGGCTCTGGGTTCAAGTCCCACTCTCGGACTTGGTGACCATGGATAGTTTGTGGATAATGTGACCAAACAGATTGTTTATTGACCTGTAAATCCATCCAATAACTTGATAGCATGTATTAAGAGTAGGGGAGTAGGGCCAACCATACTCATGCACTAATCCAATGGAAGTCCATGGTTGCCAATGCTCTCTGAGGAAGGATACCTAAGCCTATATGATTACTACACCTCAAAAAGAGAAGTGGCCACAAAATTGGTGCCTGGGTGATGTCACAATACATTTCCCCCAGTTTGAAACACAACTAATCACCACTTCATTTTGTTTTCTGCCTCTCAGATTTGTTATAACACAGGAGGCCATTTGGCCCATTGTGTCTACAGCAGCTCTCCAAATGAGCGCCAGGACCTACTGCCATTCCCCTGCCTTTTCCCCACACCCCTGCAGATTGTTCCTATTCAAGTAATCATCTAATGTCCTCCTGAATGCCTCGATTGAACCTGCCTCCACCACACTTTCAACAATGCATTCCAAGCCCAACCATCCGTTGTGTGAAAGAAAATGTTCTCACATCACATTTGCTTCTTTTGCAAATCACTTTAAATCTGTGCCCTCTCATTCTCGATCTTTTTATGAGTGGGAACAGTTTTTCTCTATCTACTCTGTCCAGCTCTCTCATGAATTTGAGCATCTCTATCAAATCTCCTCTTAGCCTTCTTCTCATCAACAGTCCAAACATCTCCAATCTATCCTCATCACTGAAGTTTCTCATCCCTGGAGCCATTCTTGTAAACTTCTTCTGCACTCTCCAATGTGTTCACATCCTTCCTATAGTGTGGTGCCCAGAACTGTACACAATATTCCAGCTGAGGTATAATTAGTGTCTTGTATAAGTTCAGCATAGCCTCCTTGCTCTTTGTCCGTATAGCATGCAAGAAACAGTATTTTTCACTGTATAATAATACATGTGACAATAATAAATCATAGAAATATAGAAGATAGGAGCAGGAGAAGACCATTGGGCCCTTCGAACCTGCTCCGCCATTCATCACGCTCATGGCTGATCATCCAACTCAATAGCCTAATCCTGCTTACTCCCCATAACGTTTGATCCCATTCGCCCCAAGTGCTATTTCCAGCCGCTTCTTGAATACATTCAATGTTTTGGCATCAACCACTTCCTGTGGTAATGAATTCCACAGGCTCACCACTCTTTGGGTGAAGAAATGTCTCCTCACCTCCATCCTAAATGGTCTACCCTGAATCCTCAGACTGTGAGGAGAATCAAATCAAATCAAAGCTCTATGCCCCTATTAATAAAGCCCAGAATATTATATGTTTTATTAATTGCTCCCTCCGCCTGTCCTGTCACCTTCAATGATTTATGCACAATTACACCCAGGTCCCTCTGCTCCTGCACCCCTTTAAGAATTTTACCCCTTGTTTTGTATTGTCTCTCCATGTTCTTCCAACCAAAATGCATCTCCTCACACTTGTCCGCACTGAACTTCATCTGCCACCTATCTGCCCACAGAGATGAGGAGGAATTTCTTCAGCCAGAGAGTGGTGAATCTGTAGAACTCTTTGCCGCAGAAGGCTATGGAGGCCAGGTCATTGAGTGTCTTTAAGACAGAGATAGATAGGTTCTTGATTAATAAGGGGATCAGGGGTTATGGGGAAAAGGCAGGAGAATGGGGATGAGAAAAATATCAGCTATGATTGAATGGCGGAGCAGACTCGATGGGCCGAGTGGCCTAATTCTGCTCCTATGTCTTGTGGTCTTATGGTCTTCTGGTCACTCCACGAACTTGTCTTTGTCCTTTTGAAGTTCTACACCGACCTCTCCCCAGTTAAGAACTCATCCAAGTTTTGTATCATCCACAAACTTTGAAACTGTCCCCTGCACACCAAGATCTCTTAGCTAATTTCATACCTATGCCTGCACTGTTATTATAATTGCATGGATTTGAATTCTGTCAAAACAAGTCTGGTGTGTGCTACTTTGCCAAAACAGTTTTGAAGGTTCATGCACACATCATCAACTGCATCAAACCTCCGGGATACTCCATCCAAGAACTCAAAGAGTTGGTTAAACAGAATTTGTCTCACTTATGTCTCCTTTTCAAACCTCAAAGCATCCCAAAATACTTTGCAACTAAAGACGTGACCTTGGAAATACAGTTGCTGATGTAATGTAGGAAGTTTGTGCACAGCAAGCTTCCACAAACAGCAATCCGATAATGACCAGGTAGTCTGCTTTTCGTGGTGTTATTTGAGAGGTAAATATGGACCAGGATACCAGACAGAATTCCTCTTCTTCTTCACAATAGCAGCAAGATTTCTCCCACCTCCACCTGAAAGGGCAAATCCAGCCTGGGTTCAATGTAGCATTTGACCTCTAACAATGCTTGTCATTGAGGTCATTTCTTCACAATATTCGGCCTAGATTTTGTGGGCAAATGTTTGTCACTCCCCACAACCTTCTCAGAGGCCTGAATGTTGTTATTAACCTTTGCCGTAAGAGAAGAGAAGATGATTTTTTAAAAATGCTTATTTTAAGATTAAAACAAAAATCGGGGCTGGTTAGTATGCTGGTTTAGACACTGACCTTGTGGCTCTGGTGCCTGGATTCACAATCAGGAACTGTCTCCTTTTAGCCATTAGGGTTAAACATTAAACGACTTTGGGAGCAGTCTCGATCCAATTCCAAGAGGTATGGGGTACTTAGTGCACAATTGTCCCAAATTTCCAAAGGCAACAAACATCCTCAGCCCAAAACATCCTGAAACCGTTTTGTTGGTACTGAGGAAGAGAACATTGTTATCGTACCATCCTGGTGCGACATCCTGAAAAAGATAATCATCGACTTCAAGAAGCGTAGTGGAGAACATGCCCCTGTCTACATCAATTGGGACAAAGTAAAAATGGTCGAGAGCTTCAGGTTTTTAAGTGTTCAGATCACCAACAACCTGTCCTGGTCCCCTCATGCCGACATTATAGTTAAGAAAGCCCTACCAACACCTCTACTTTCTCAGAAGGCTAAGGAAATTTGGCATGTCAGCTACGATTCACGCCAACTTTTACAGATGCACCATAGAAAGCATTCTTTCTGGTTATATCACAGCTTGGTATGGCTCCTGCTCTGCCCAAGACCACAAGATGCTACAAAGGGTTGTGAATGAAGCCCAATCCATCACGCAAACTAGCCTCCCATCCATCGACTCTGTCTACACTTCCCGCTGCCTCAGAAAAGCAACCAGGATAATTAAGGATTCCATGCAACCCGGACATTCTCTCTTCCACCTTCTTCCGTCGGGCAAAGGATACAGAAGTCTGAGGTCACGTACCAACTGACTCAAGAACAGCTTCTTCCTTGCTCCTGTCAGACTTTTGAACGGATCTACCTTGCATTAAGTTGATCTTTCTCTACACCCTAGCTATGACTGCAACACTACATTCTGCACTCTCTCCTTTCCTTCTCTATGAACGGTATGCTTTGTCTGTATAGCGCGCAAGAAACAATACTTTTCATTGTATGTTAACACATGTGACAATAATAAATCAAATCAAGTCAAAGGGTCACAGGTCAGCTGCTGTTGGACATTGGCACAGTTAAGAGCACTCTTTGGAGGGGGTGGGGTGGTTAAGGCTGAGGGAGAGTGGAGTAGAAGCAATGTTGTACCTTATTTGGGTGGATCTTTTGCTGGCAAAGTGTCAAGTGAGAAGCTGTTCTAACTGGCAGCTTTAACATTCCCCTTTACTCGATAAAACAAAACTCTTTAAAAAAGAAAGAAGGGGGAGTTTTTCTTTCCTGCTGAACGGTAATGGAGGAAGCATTGATAAAAGGAGCTTCAGTAAGCGGTTCAGGCCATTGCTAATGAAGTTCAACACAAAGTCGGGTTCTCTGTGACCACAATGAATTGTCTCTTTGTGCGGGACTGAACACTTGGTTGCTCGCTTGTCTTAATATGCAGGCTCCCTGATTGCTATTTTAAACAGCATCCACCCCACAGTTGCCTCTCTGACCACAAACAACATAAAGGAGCATTGTCTGCCTGGCATCAACGCGATGCTGCGGATGGTCGCAATGAAATCGCTGCGAGCTGAAACAGAGGTGGGTGAGAGCGGCACAGGAGGGGTTAACAGAACACTCGGTTTCTTGTGGTGACCTGGACTTGACTGAGGGTGAAGACCGAACCGGAGTGAATTTGTGCTTACACAGGAACAGGACGAGGTCACTCAGCCCCTTGAGCATATTTGGCTGTTCTACTGAGGGTGGCACAGTGGTTAGCACTGCTGCCTCACAACACCAAGGACCTGGGTTCAATTCCGGCCTCGGTCACTGTCTGTGTGGAGTTTGTACATTCTCCTCGTATCTGCATGAGTTTCCTCTGGGTGCTCCGGTTTCCTCCCAAAGTCCAAAGATGTGCAGGTTAGGTTGATTGGCCATGCTAAATTGCCCCTTAGTGTCAGGGGGTTTAGCAGGGTAAATATGTTGGGTTATGGGGATAGGGTCTAGGTTGGATTCTTGTCGGTGCAGACTGGATGAGCCGAATGGCCAACTTCTGCACCGTCGGGATTCTATGACTCTATGATTAGATAATGTATGTCAACAACATCCACCCGGTCTTACTTCTGCAACCTTAAGTATAGAATCATAGAAATCGTAGAAATCCTATAGTGCAGAAGGAGACCATTCAGCCCATTGAACCTGCACTGACAACAATCCCACGCAGGCCCTATCCCCGTAACCGCACATATTTACCCCACTAAACCGTCTAACCTACGCATCCCGGGACACTAAGAGGCAATTATGCATGGCCAATCAACGTAACCCGCACATCTTTCAGACTGTGGGAGGAAACTGGAGCACCCAAAGGAAACCCACGCAGGCACGGGGAGAATGTGCAAAAGCTGCAAGGACAGTCAGCCAAGCCAGGAATCGAACCCATGTCCCTGGAGTTATGAGGCAGCAGTTGTGACCACTGTGCCACCCAAATCTTCACACCATAGAAATCAATCAAACTCAGCCTTGAAATTTCCAATTGAGCCTCCCCGCGCCACCTCCACCCCCAAACCTTTCTGTGGCAAAGAGAGTTGCAGATTTCCTCTCCCTTTTCTGTGAAGATGTGCTTCCTCCCATCACCCTTGAATGGCCTGTCTGGAATTCGAAGGTTCATTGTTCAGACTTCTCTGTGAGAGGAAAAACTCTATCTATCCTATCAAATCCTTTAATCATCGTAAACACCTTAATTAGATCACCCCTTAATCTTCTAAACTCAAAGGAATACATAGTCCAGTCTGTACAACCAGTCCTCCTAATTTAACACTATTAGCCCTGGTATCATTCTGATGTACTGCACCCCTCCCTGCGTCCCACATTCTTCCTAAATTGCAGTGCCCAGAGCTAATCCAAAGATGTGCGGGTTAGGTTGATTGGCCATGCTAAAATTGCCCCTTAGTGTCCTGAGGTGTGTAGGTTAGAGGGATTAGCGGGTAAAATATATAGGGATATGGGGGTAGGGCCTGGGTGGGATTGTGGTCGGTGCAGACTCGATGGGCCAGATGGCTTCTTCCTGCACTGTAGGGTTTCTATGATTCTATGATTCTAAACACAGAGCTACAGGCTCTGACCAGAGCTGCTTTGTATAAAAACTAACATAGCTACCTTCCCTTTGTATGAGGAACTTAGGATGCAAGAATCAGCCCATTTAACCCTTCAAGCCTGCTCTGCCATTCAATCAGATCATGGCTGCACTGGTTTTGGTCTCAAACTCCACTTTTCAGTCTGTCCACGCCCCCCCCCCCCCCCCCCCCGCCCCCCCCCAACCATAATGCTGGACTCCCCCCCCCCCCCCCCCCAACCATAATGCTGGACTACCCTGTTGATCAAACATCTGTCTAGCTCAGCCTTAAGTAAATTCAATGAGCCAGTCTCCACAGCTATCTGGGGAAGAGAATTCTGTCGACGAACATCCTTCTCAGAGAAAAATATTCTTCTCATCTCCATCTTAAATGGTAGACCTCTTATTCTGAAACTGTCTCCCCTGGTTCTGGCCTCTCCACAATTGTAAAAATCCTCCTGGTATCTACCTTTAAAGTTTTAAGTTTATTTCTTAGTGTCACAAGTAGGCTTACATTAACACTGCAATGAAGTTACTGTGAAAATCCCCTAGTCGCCACATTCCGGCGTCTGTTGGGGTACACTGCGGGGAGAATTTTGCATGGCCAATGCACCTAACCAACACACCATTCGGATTGTGGGAGCACCCGGAGGAAACCCACGTAGACACGGGGAGAATGTGCCAACTCTGCACAGACAGTGACCCAAGCCAGGAATTAAACCTGGGTCCCTGGCGCTGTGAGGCAGCAGTGATAACCACTGTGCCACCGTGCCGCCCATACCTCGTCACATCCCCTCAGGATCTTCTATGTTTCAATAAGATCACCTTTCATTCTTCTAAACTCCAGTGGGTATAGGCGCAAGCTGTTCACAAGATCAGCTCCTTATCCCAGGAATGAGTCAAATGAACATTCTCTGAACTTCTTCCAACGCAAGTTTTCAAATAAGGAGACCACAATATTCCAGATGTGGTTTCCCAATGCCCTGTACAGCTGCAATAAAACTTCCCTACGTTTATATTCCATCCCCCTTGCAATAAACGCTCCCAATTCATTAGCCTCGGTAATCACTTGTGTACTGCTGCATCATTCTACTCTGATGATGGCAGCAGATCACGGGACACCTATTTCTGAATGTACATCAGACGCTGCGAGCAATTATTGCCATTTCCAAAGGCTGAATCTGCAGAGGAAATTTGTGGTACCGTGGAATTAATTTCCTGTGCTTAAATAAGGGACTTTGTTTGAAGGGAGCATAGATCAAGATGGGGCTCGAACGCATCGTTACGCAGACTCTCCAATAATAACCTGCCTTTGAGTACAACTCTCACCGCTGGAAGAGTTGAAATTCCCATTTATATGTTTCCCAATTTTTTAATTCCCTCATCCGACCCTGAGCTACAAAGAGGCATTAAATTGGCCCTCATCACAATAGGGTAGAGGAAGTAAGGAAGTGATGTTTCAGCCTTGGCCGAATAACCTCGGGAATACGGGCCAGGATTTCCCAGCCATTCCCACTGGCGGGATCTTTTGGTTCAGCCGACAGTGGAGCTCCGCAATGGGTTTCCTGGCACCGTGGCGGGGTCCGGAGGAGGGAAGGGGGGAGTTAAATGCATAAAACAAGAATCCCCGTTGACAGCTGTGGGACCAGAAGATCTCGCCCACTGGCCAATGGTGGGCTTCTTCCGGGGCATCATGTGCGATGGGAGACGTGGATAATCCCACAACCCCACTCACAGTGTTCAGTTCCAGGCACTGCATCTCAAGAAGGATATTTTATCTTTGAATGGGATACAGCCCGGATTCACAAGATATATAATGCAGGCTGGAAGGGTACATTGCAAGGACTTGGGTTGCATTCCATTGTAGTTAGTCACTGGGAAGTAGTCTCATTGAGCCATTAAGATGATAAAGTGAATCCAGGACAAGGGGATATGATATTAAAGTTAGAGCTAGGTTATCAAAGAGCGAAAACATGAAGCACTTTTTTACACAAAGGGTGGTGCGAATCTGGCCCTCTCTTTCCAACAAATAACCGGGGATGGTGGGGAATAATTGAGTTTCTTTTTATATAAAGGTAAGGAAATCTAAGGATATGGAGTATAAGCAGGTAAATAGAGCTGGGATAAAGATCAAACAAAATCTGGCTGAGTTGTGGAAGAGGGTCATGGCCTACATTCTATTTTGCGCAGAGGATCCCAACACTGTTGCTTTCTCTCCAGTGGCCATCCCTCATGTGGACACCCAGTGGGGTAAGGGTGGAGTAGTGAATGGTAATCCAGAGGCCCAGGCTCATACTCTGTTGGAATTTGAATTCAATGACCAAATCCTTACTTGGTCTGGCCTACACGTGACTCCAGACCCTGAGCACTGTGGTTGGATCTTAATTGTCCTCAGAAATGGCCCTAGTAAGCCATTGAGTGCAAGGCAATTAGGGATGGGCCACAAGTGCTGGCCTTGTCAGTGACGCCCACATCCCACAAAATAATGTATTTACCCCGCGAATCCCTCTAACCCACACATCCTGGGGCATTAAGAGGTAATCTAGCATGGCCAATCCACCTAACCCGCACATCTTTGGACTGTGGGAGGAAACCAGAGCATCCGGAGGAAACCCACGCAGGAAAATGCGCAAACTCCCCACAGACAGTCACTTGAGGTCGGAATTGAACCCCAGTCCAGGAGATCCAGGAAGCAAGCGGAAGTTTTTGGAGTGCTGAGATCCTCGTCGAGGAATATTTGACATGCTCTAAGCTAGACACAGGTGCAGCAGTTTCTGTTCCTTCTGGTGCTGAACCCTGATGGGAGAAAAGTTCCTTTCTGGCATCATGCATAAAACTACACTGGCCAGGAGGTTCAGAACTCAATATCCTAGCACAATCTTCCAATATAGAGGGAGGAAAATCACTTACACCTTACATGTAACCCTGAACCAGAGTAGCTCACTCTTAAGCACCTAAACCTGTAGCGACTTGCATCTGGTTTGCAGAGTAGCAGAATTGGAAAGCCGGGATGATCAGCCTAAAAACATCTGAGTTGAATTTCCACAGCTGTTCACAGGACTAGGAAAGCTGATGACAGCATACCACATCACTCCATGTCCTGAAACCAAGCCAGAGGCGTTTGTTTACACTCTGAAAAGTTCCTCATCCACTCTTGCCAAAGGTAAAGAAGGACATTGAGTTGGTGATAAAACAGGGGGTTATTTCACCTCCAATAGAACCAACAACTGGTGCCCGGGGATGATCCCTGTGCCAAAACCTAACCGGTCCATCAGAATTTGCATAAACAAGGGGAGGTGATGGCCCAGTGGTATTATCACGAGGCTATTAATCCAGAAACTCGGCTAATGTTCTGGGGACCTGGATTCGAATCCCGCCACGGCAGCTGGTGGAATTTGAATTCAATAAAAAAAATCTGGAATCAAGAATCTACTGATGACCATGAAACCATTGTCCATTGTTGGAAAAGCCCCTCTGGTTCACTAATGTCCTCTGGGGAAAGAAATCTGCCGTCCTTACCTGGTCTGGCCTACATGTGACTCCAGAGCCACAGCAATGTGGTTGACTCTCAACTGCCCTTTGGTCAAGGGTAACTAGGAATGGGCAATAAATGCTGGCCCAGCCAGCGACGCCTGTGTTCCATGAATGAATAAAACAAAACCTTACCGAGCTGAATGAGAGCTAAATGGCTATGGGCCAAGAGCTGGCAAATGGGATTAGGTGGGCAGGTCAGGACCTTCCATGCATCGGCACAGACTCAATGGGCCGAAGGGCCTCTTCTGCACTGGAGTACTCTGTGATCCTGTGAGTGGATGAGAGCTGAAGCTAAATTTGCAAAGCGTTCAATCTTCAGCAAGCTAGATACAAACACTTTGGCAACTACCCCTCGATGAAGAGTTGCTCACAACCTTCATTACACCATTTGGGAGGATTAACTGCAATAAAGTACATTTTGGCATCAAATCAGTGCCAAAAATCTTCCAGTGGGAATCGTCAAGCATCCTCGCAAGGTTGGATGAAGTCAACTATCACATGAATGACGTCCTGATCCATGGATTCAACCAGCGGAACATAAGCCATGCTGCTGCAACCCCGACAGGAAGCAGGACTCATGCTCAGTGACAAATCCGGGACTAGGGCCCGCTACAGCTCTTGCCAACTTTTACAGATGCACCATAGAAAGCATTCTTTCTGGTTGCGTCACAGCTTGGTATGGCTCCTGCTCTGACCAAGACCACAAGAAATTACAAAGTGTGGTGAATGAAGTTCAGTCCATCACTCAAACCAGCCTCCCATCCATTGACTCTGTCTACACTTCCCGCTGCCTCGGCAAAGCAGCCAGCATAATTAAGGACCCCACACACCCCGGACATTCTCTCTTCCACCTTCTTCTGTTGGGAAAAAGGTCAAAAGTCTGAGGTCACGTACCAACCGACTCAAGAACAGCTTCTTCCCTGCTGCTGTCAGACTTTTGAATGGACCTACCTTGCATTAAGTTGATCCTTCTCTACACCCTAGCTATGACTGTAACACTACATTCTGCACTCTCTCCTTTCCTTCTCTATGAACAGTATGCTTTGTCTGTAAAGTGCACAAGAAACAATACTTTTCACTGTATGTTAATACATGTGACAATAATAAATCAAATCAAACAAAAGCAAACTCTCGCAGCCAACTGTCAATTTCCTTGGGCAGATTGTGGATGCAGCCAGTGTCAGAGTTGATCCACAGAAGGGTCTTCTAGGTTAATTTCACAGTGACTTCATTGCAGTGTTAATGTAAGCCTTACTTGTGACTAATAAATGAACCTGAAACTTTTTAAACTTTTCCGGTCCCTCTGAAGGTGACCCCCTGCGACAGAGTGGTGAGGCGAGCGAGCTGTATAAAACACCAGAGATGTCGACGGGACGGAAGACCCCACTGGCAGCCAATGGCAAACCGCCTCTGCCATGGGGGAGAATCTTGGCCTCTATCTTTGCATCAAACTTCATCATCCTCAGGCTGAATCTTTGTACTCATGGAGGCATTATTGAGCAATCAATGTATTTCCAGCTCCTCAGAACATGAGGTGACTAACCGATCAGCCATGATCATATTAAATGGCAGAGCATGTTCGAGGGGCAGAATGGCCCACTGTGTTTGCATGTCGGTATGATTGAACTCCAGATATTCATATGGTAAACCATGGAAAGCTCTTGCCCAACCTAGTTGTCGTCAATGATCCACTTGTGTCAGCTGTGCTGGGAGAAAGCACAACAGAGAAAATCAAAGATGCTGCTCTCACCTAATACCTTAGCTCACTGTGACTCAGAACTACCCACTATCATTGCTGCTGATGCATCTTCTACAGAACTGGGAGCTCTTTCAGATTCAGGTGGATGGAAAGCATAGACAGGTTTACTGTGCATCGCATTCACTGACAGAGACTGAACTGAGGTTTGCAGTTTGTTTTATTCATTTGTAGCACATGGGCGTCGCTGACTGACCAGCATTTATTGCCCATCCCTAGTTGCCCTTGGAGGCATTTAGAGTCAACAACATTGCTGTGACTCTGGAGTCAGATGTAGGCCAGACCGGGTAAGGATGGTGGATTTTCTTCCCTGAAGGACATTAGTCAACCAGAAGGGCTTTTCCAACGATCAACAATGGTTTTCATGGTCATCAGTAGACTCTTAATTCCTGATTTATTTTTAATTAACTTGAAATCCTGCCATCCGCTGTGATGGGATTCGAACCCAGGTCCTCAGGTGGGCTTTGACGAAGGGTCATCCAAGACTCAAAACATTGGCTCGATTCTCTTTCCACAGATGCTGTCAGACCTGCTGAGATTTTCTCGCATTTTCCGTTTTTGTTTCAGATTCCAGCATCCGCAGTATTTTGCTTTTACTCCAGAACATTAGCTGAGTTTGTGGATTTATAGTGCAGCGATAATACCACGAGGCCATCACCTCCCCTCGATGATAGAAAATAAGCAGTAGGTGCTACATGGACTTGTGAAAAGATTTCAGATTATGTTCTTGGTCTCCGCTTCCAGGGCAAGACAGACCACAAACCCTTAATGATGCTATTAAATTATAAGGAGTTAGCAAAAATGCCTCCATGAGTACAATGATTCAAGCTGAGGATGATGAAGCTTGATGCAAAGACAGAGGGACTGGAAGATCCTGCCAGCAGGAAAAGCCAGAAAAATCCCATACGGAGTATATTCTGGGAGCAGATACTTTGTCTTGTATCCCAGTGGAAAGACCTGAACAAGTTGAGTAAGCCCTTGTTGAAGAATTCAGGTACTCCCTCCCTATGGATGTACCTGTGTGATGTACCTGGTGTTGTTAAAACTCTTACTCTGATGTACCTACATCACATCGTCTACAGCGGTTCATGAAGGCAGCTCACAACTACCTTTTCAAGGGCAATAAATGCTGGCCTAGCCAGCGATGCCCATGTCCTGTGAAAGAATAAAGAAATTTAATTTTTTTGACAGCTCCAATGAGTTTATCCACTTTTTACACACATTCTGTCTTCTTGAAACAATTCCAAAGGGCAGCTCACCCCTCCCAAAGGTGTCCCAGCATCTATACAAAGGCGTACCCGACCTCTCCGAATAATTCTGCTAACTTTAGACTTTCTGTTGTCTAAGATGCACAAGTTGTGCTTTGGACATTCCGCCAGCAAAAACTTGGATCTATTTGAAGGCAGCCACTCTTTAACATGTACACCTGCCTCTGTGCAAAGTGCTACCTGCCCCCCCTCAATTCCCCCTTCTGGTGAAAATGGCGGGTGCTGTGTTCGGGCGTGGAACATCCGGAATTGGGACCCAGCGCCAAATTGGCCAAGGCATGGAACCTTTCCTGCTTTGTGAAAATGCAGGCTACATTCAAATCACCCCCCTTCCTCCCCCCCTGCCCTGCCACTACACACACAATATTCACACATTCCCACACTCGCACTCACTCACACTCAACACTCTAACACTCACACGCACACTCAACAATCTCACACTCACTCACACACTCAACAATCTCACACACACACACACATTCACACTTACTCACACACATACACACACTCACACTCACACACACTCAATACTCTCTCTCACACATGCACACACACAGAACACTCTCCCTCACACACATACACACACACTCACTCACACACACTCACACACACGCACAGACACACCCACTCACACACTCAACATTCACTCACACACACACACACTCAACACTCACACACACACACACACACTTACATGCACACTCACACACACTCAACGCACACTCACACACACTCAACGCACACTCACACACACACTCGCACACACTCGCACACACACTCGCACACACACTCGCACACACACTCACACACACTCAACACTCACTCACTCACACACACACATACAATCAACACTCACTCACACACACACACTCAACACTCACTCACACTCATACACACACACACACTCACTCACACACACTCAACACTCTCTCACACACAGACACACACACACACAATCACACACACACATACAATCAACACTCACTCACACACACACACACTCAACACTCACTCACACTCATACACACACACACTCACTCACACACACTCAACACTCTCTCACACACAGACACACACACATCCACACACACACACAATCACACACACACACACATACAGGCACACATAATCACAATCATAGAAAGATATGGGCAAACAATTGCACTGGCAAACACACACATACGCGCACGCACACGCAATGTACCCTGAATTGATGTTTCCCCTTTCCGAACTCATTTCACTGAAATCCAGTCTGGTTTCCACCCTCTTTTCTCACCTGCTCCCCCAGCTGAGACCAACGATTACAGTAAGGACTGGAGTGAGGGGGGGTTGGGAGAGAATTGGCCACCATCTGTACCTCGTCACATTTACACAGGGGGAAGCTTCAGCATCAAATTAAATGAATATTGTGACAGTCAATCAAAAAGTATTTATTGTTCTTAATTAGAACTCCATTATTGTTACTCATTGTCTAATTAGGGCATCAGGGAGTATTGGATACATTCGGGGTAATCCCTACAAAGGCTGATTTGAAAAAGAATGAGCTGAATTATACAAAATGCCAGTTTATACATTTTATTCCTTTCAGTCTGATTATAAACCATTCAAAATACACATGAACATGTTAACTAGGTCTTTTGTTAAAATTTTCAGGCAGCAAAGAAGGCAAATAGTATGTTGGCCTTCATAGCAAGAGGATTTGAGTACAGGGATAGGGATGTTTTGCTGCAATTGTACAGGGCGTTGGTGAGGCCACGCCTGGGGTATTGTGTGCAATTTTGGTGTCCTTATCTGAGGAAGGATGTCCTTGCTATAGAGGGAGTACAGCGAAGGTTTATCAGGCTGATTCCTGGGATGGCACATCTGTCATATGAGGAGACTAAATCGGCTAGGATTATATTCACTGGAGTTTAGAAGAGTGAGAGGGGATCTCATAGAAACTTATAAAATTCTAACAGGGTAGATTCAGAAAGAATGTTCCCAGTGGTGGGGGAGTGGTGGGGCTAAAGGGATCAAGGGATATGGGAGGAAGGGGGAGGGATCAGGAAATTGAATTTGATGATCAGCCATGATCAAAATGAACGACGGAGCAGGCTTGAAGGGCCGAATGGCCTCCTCCTACTTCTAGTTTCTACGTTTCCATGTTTCTTTGTTCCATTATTTTCTGTGCTTATCAGAATGAGAATGCTACTCCCAGGATAGGGTTAGCCAGTAACAACACCCAGCACATCCAACTCGTGTTTCAAAAGCTTAAATACAGAGTAAAACTCCCTCTACACTGTCCCCACCAAACACTCCCAGGACAGGTACAGCACGGGATTAGATACAGAGTAAAGCCACATCTACACTGTCCCTATCAAACATTCGCAGGACATGTACAGCATGGAGTTAGATGCAGAATAAACCTCCCTCTACACTGTCCCCATCAAACACTCCCAGGACAGGTACAGCACGGGGTTAGATACAGACTAAAGCCACATCTACACTGCCCCTATCAAACACTCCCAGGACAGGTACAGCACGGGGTTCGATGCAGAGTAAACCTCCCTCTACAATGTCCCCATCAAACATTCCCAGGACAGGTACAGCATGAGGTTAGATACAGAGTAAAGCTTTCTCTACACTGTCCCTACCAAACATTCCCAGGACAGGTACAACACAGTGTTAGATACCGAGTAAAGCTCCCTCTACACTGTCCCCCATCAAACATTCCCAGGACAGGTACAGAATGGGGTTTGATACAGAGTAAAGCTCCCTCTACACTGTCCCTATCAAACACTCCCAGGACAGGTGCAGCACATGGTTAGATACAGAGTAAAGCTCCCTCTACACTGTCCGCATCAAACACCCCCAGGACAGGTACAGAATGGGGTTTGATACAGAGTAAAGCTCCCTCTTCACTGTGCTGTAAAACACTCCCAGTTTCTTCGCTGTTAGGTGTTACCCATGTTTTAGTGGATAACAACGTGAGAAGATTATATATGCAAGTCCCACAGCAGAAACGTGAGTGAATGATCCAACCTGGTCCTCCCAGGGCCGTACTGAGGGAGGTGTTGTATTTTGGAAGAGAAGTTAAACTAAGCCCCTGCCTCTCCTCTCAGCCGGATACAAATGAATCCATCGCATTGTTGGGAGATGGGCAGAGAGAGTACCCTGGATACCATTCTTTACTCAGTTATTTCAAATTTGTGTTTTCTGGTTAATGATTGTGCTACAATGGAGGCTCAGAAGCATGCCCGTGTTTGTTGGTTATATTGCACAAACAACTTCAACATATAGCAATCTGATAAAGTCCTCTTATCCCTCTTACCCTGTTGAGGTGGACTCTTTAGAACTTCAGTTTCTAAAGGGCTACCAGCAAAGTAAGCCTTGAGATTCTGACCTTAATGACCATCTGCATTGCCGCCGCCCTCAGGTGCCCCAGTTCACCTCTATCGTCAGCTTCTGAACTTGATACAAGGTGGCAACCCTCAATAAAGAGACCATCAAATGATCAATCATAAAATACCTGGCCTGACCAAACCATTCTGTAACCGCAGGAATGACACCAGCATTTCCGTTTGCATACGCTATGCGGAGCTAAGTTTTAGAGGCAAAATGGTTTCCGCAATATTCAAATGTGAGAGTGACGTACAAGCTTCACTGCATTCCAGGAAGAAAAATGCATCATTTTTAATACTTTTTTTGTGCATTGAGAGCACTCACCGGCAGTCTGTTGCTTGGGGAGACAGTAACCAGAGCCAGCGCTGGCAATCATTCCGCAGCCAACAGGATAATCCTGCAGGAAAAGGAAAGAGAGATGAGGTGAGATGGGATTGGCTTTGATGCACAGAGCTCTGACAGCTACTCCCCTCCGTGTCCAATCTGAGTTTTTAGTAAGTGAAGGTTCTATGTGGAACCCAAAAGACTAGATTGCCCATGTTTAGCACAGCATTCTGAGCACAACAACAAGCCGCTGCCTCACTCCCTGGACTGAGAAGGCAACAGGAAAGTTAAGAATAGGAGGAGGCAATTCAGCTCCTCAAACCTGTTCTGCTCCTCAATTCAATCATGACTGATCTTTTGATTTGATTTGATTTGATTTAATTTATTATTGTCTCATGTATTTACATGCAGTGAAAAGTATTGTTTCTTGCGCACTATACAGACAAAACATACCGTTCATAGAGAAGGAAAGGAGGGAGTGCAGAGTATAGTGTTACAGTCATAGCTAGGGTCTTGAGAAAGATCAACTTAATGCAAGGTAACCATTCAAAAATCTGACAGCAGCAAGGAAGAAGCTGTCCTTGAGTCGGTTGGTACGTGACCTCAGACTTTTGTATCTTTTTCCTGACAGAAGAAGGTGGAAGAGAGAATGTCCGGGGTGTGTGGTGTCCTTAATTTTACTGGCTGCTTTGCGGAGGCAGCGGGAGGTACCTGTATCTGTAGATCTGTACCTCAACTGCATTTACTAACCCTAGCTTCACCTCACTTGACACCCTTTACCAAATGGAAACAATCTCAGTCTTAATTATCCCCAGTATCCACAGCCTTGCTGGGGGCAGAATTTCAGATTTGCACAAGACTTGGACTGTCTTGAGTATGGAAGATTAAGATGCTATCTAATTGAACTGTTGAAGCTGGAAAAAAGGATTGAAGAGGGTGGATGAGAGATAAACTGGTACCTGGTTGGGGGCAGCATGGTGGCACAGTAGTTAGCACTGCTGCCTCACAGCACCAGGGACCCGGGTTCGATTCCCGGCTTGGGTCACTGCCTGTGTGGAGTTTGCACATTCTCCCTGTGTCTGCATGGGTTTCCTCCAGGTGCTCCAGTTTCCTCCCACAGTCCAAAGATGTGCGGGTGAGGTGGATTGACCATGCTAAATTGCCCCTTAGAGTCAGGGGGACTGGCTAGGGTAAATGCATAGGGTAATGGGGATAGGGCCTGGGTGGAATTGTGGTCGGTGCAGACTCGATGGGCCAAATGACCTCCTTCTGCATTGTAGCGATTCTATGATAGATGGGGGGGGGGGGGGGGGATTCCACAAAGGGGCATAACCTTAAACTCAGAGCTCAGAATTTTCAGGGTGATGTTTGGAAGCAGGTCACACAGATGGTAATGGGAAAGCAGGAACGCCCTTCCCCAAAACCATTATGAAGTTTGAAGTGGTTGGTTGAAAATTTCAAAATGGAGATTGACAGCTTTTTGTTAGGGAAGGTTGTTAAAGGTTATGAAACCAAGGTGGGTCGAGAGACTCGAGGTACAAATCAACCATGATCTAACTTGAAGGCTTAAGGAGCTGAACAGTCCACTCCTGACCCTAAATTCAGGATTCATGCAATAAAACCAAGGCCCCGTCAGGGACTCATAAAAGTTGCATTCGGAAACAGTGCTTAACATAATTATCCTGACAATTTGGACTGGAGCCAGTCAGTAGTGAGGCCTAATTCAGCTGGCCTCTGTTGGATATCTCTCTTGTGTTCTGATTTCTCAACCCTGGATTTACCGACTCATCCTCAGTGTGGCTCCCCGCCCCTCCCCTCCTTTCCTGAACAATTACCTCAGTTTTTATAAATACCCTTGCATACCCTTGTCTCATGACTCCAGTTATTGAAGTATTTTGCACCAAGCTGAATAAATGCAAGGGTTTGTGACCATGCAACAGAAAGCCCAAAATAGCCCCTGTGTCCACAGAAAACTTGGCTACGACTTGTGTTTTTGACACTTGGCTGAGTCTTCACACTTATAAAGTCTGGAATCCAAATGTAAACCAAATACCACAGGTCTTTTTAAATAGCAGGTCTGTTTTTTAAAATAGAAGTCACTTTCTCGTTTTAAATAGAAGTCTGCCGTTTTTAAATAGAGCTTGTTTTTCCCCACCTCTGTACCTTGAGGCTTTGTGGGGCAATTTTGGGCAATGAAGGGGTTTCAAAATGGGTCACAGGGCTTCGGCTAGCAGCGAGGTTACCGGCAGAATTGAACCCACAATCCTTGCTCCACCTCAAGTCTCAGGTTGCCAACTCTGGCTGGACTTGTCTCTGGAGGCACAATCATCCTGTTTCCAGCTATCCCGTCCAGACAGACTGTTAATGTAATTAATAAACTTAAACATTCAAGAGAAGTGAAAGAAAGACACCATTTCTTTTGATGCCCTGATGATTTTTCTACCTGGATCAGGTCGCGGTGGTACCTGGGAAATTAATCTTCAGTTATTTTTGGAGACCCCAGAACAAGCCTGGAGGGTTGGCAACCCTAGTAGCCTCAGCTGTTGGTTTTTGGAGTTGAACAAGACCAGTGACCACAAATACCACTACTGTGGTGTCCCAAGGATTTACAAAACCTTCACTCTTCCTACCACAATGTGGCATGTCTGCGTGCTTTGTCTATTTGTTTATGCATTTGCACATATAACTCCGGGTCTTGATGCAAGCATGAACATATTAGTACATGATTTGATTTGATTTGATTTATTATTGTCATGTGCTTTGGTATACAGTGAAAAGTATTATTTCTTGCGCTTTATACACACAAAAACATAGCATTCATAGAGTACATAGGGGAGAACAAAGAACAAAGAACAAAGAACAGTACAGCACAGGAAACAGGCCCTTCGGCCCTCCAAGCCTGTGCCGCTCCTTGGTCCAACTAGACCAATCGTTTGTATCCCTCCATTCCCAGGCTGCTCATGTGACGATCCAGGTAAGTCTTAAACGATGTCAGCGTGCCTGCCTCCACCACCCTACTTGGCAGCGCATTCCAGGCCCCCACCACCCTCTGTGTAAAAAACGTCCCTCTGATGTCTGAGTTATACTTCGCCCCTCTCAGCTTGAGCCCGTGACCCCTCATGATCGTCACCTCCGACCTGGGAAAAAGCTTCCCACTGTTCACCCTATCTATACCCTTCATAATCTTGTATACCTCTATTAGATCTCCCCTCATTCTCCGTCTTTCCAAGGAGAACAACCCCAGTCTACCCAATCTCTCCTCATAGCTAAGACCCTCCATACCAGGCAACATCCTGGTAAACCTTCTCTGCACTCTCTCCAATGCCTCCACGTCCTTCTGGTAGTGCGGCGACCAGAACTGGACGCAGTACTCCAAATGTGGCCTAACCAGCGTTCTATACAGCTGCATCATCAGACTCCAGCTTTTATACTCTATACCCCGTCCTATAAAGGCAAGCATACCATATGCCTTCTTCACCACCTTCTCCACCTGTGTTGCCACTTTCAAGGATTTGTGGACTTGCACACCTAGGTCCCTCTGTGTTTCTATACTCCTGATGACTCTGCCATTTATTGTATAACTCCTCCCTACATTATTTCTTCCAAAATGCATCACTTCGCATTTATCCGGATTAAATTCCATCTGCCACCTCTCCGCCCAATTTTCCAGCCTATCTATATCCTGCTGTATTGCCCGACAGAAGGGAAGGAGAGAGTGCAGAATGTAGTGTTACAGTCATAACTAGGGGTGGCATGGTGGCACAGTGGTTAGCACTGCTGCCTCACAGTGCCAGGGACCTGGGTTCAATTCCCAGCTTGGATCACTGGCTCCACAGAGTTTGCACGTTCTCCCCGTGTCTGCATGGGCTTTCTCCGGGTGCTCCAGTTTCCTCCCACAGTCCAAAGATGTGCGGGCTAGGTTGATTGACCATGCTAAAACTGACCCTAGTGTCAGGGAGATTAGCAGGGTAAATGTGTGGGGTTATGGGGATAGGGCCTGGGTAGGATTGTGGTCGGTGCAGACTCGATGGGCCGAATGGCCTCCTTCTGCATTATAGGGATTCTATGATTCTATGTAAAACTACTTGTGACACTCATAAATAAACTTTAAAAACTTTAGAGAAAGAGTTAAAGTAGTTAAAGTAGTTAGAGTTTAAAAGCATGGAATGAGAATTAAAAAATAGGATTAGAGGGTATGCTGGGAACAGCTCGCAAAAAATCACCATGCTTTGGTGCTATCGTTACTGAGAATATAACAACAATGGCAGATGTCAAAGATCCATTGGATCCATCCAACCTGTCATGCCCAACCAAAATGCCTTTTGAATCACAGCGCATATGGTGCACTGCCCGCTGGAGCTCCATGTGAAATGGTGCTACCACTGTTTTTTAATGTGCCTTTCTTTCACCTTCTTTGTGCGGCTGTCCCGCATGTGTAGTTTTCAAGATCTGCATGGCACCTACTAAGCGACTGTCTGTCCGCCCACACTTACAGTTATAGCAGGAACACTGCTCCACACCTTCATTTGACCTCTGGGAGAGCTGAAAAATCTGATTAGAATCCCAGGCCAATTCAGGGGAGAGAAAATAACCTGGAAAATTCCTCTCCAATGCCTTTCGGCAGGCGACATTCCTCCACATACTTTTGCATCTTTTATAGCAACACATTAATAAACTACTGAGAAGTTGCAAGGCCTGGAGGGTGGATCATCTTACTCTGCCTTCTTTCACTCAACGTTCAATTATTTTCAACCTATTCTCCTGGTTCGGTGTTTAAGCAAATGATTACCTACATGCAGAATCCTGAATATTCTCAAGGCAACATTATTGGATGTTACATTTGCTACTCTCTATTGGCCATGTGGAGATGCCGGCGTTGGACTGGGGTGGGGCACAGTAAGAAGACTCGCAACACCAGATTAAAGTCCAACAGGTTTATTTGGAATCACGAGCTTTTGGAGCACTGCTCCTTCACCAGGACTCACCTGATGAAGGAGCAGAGCTCCAAAGCTCGTGATTCCAAGTAAACCTGTTGGACTTTAACCTGGTGTTGTGAGACTTTTTACTGTACTCTTTATTGGAACAGCAATTGAAAAGCCAAGACTTGCTGGAAAAATAATGACACCTTAATGAGAAAATCTCCCAACTAATTCCAAGGATTAGAGATGCATCGTGAGTTGTGAATCTTCCAGGGTTGACTGATCAATTGAGTTACTCCGTTCTTTGCTTCCTTGTCTTCCTCCTCCCAGTTATCTCTAACAACTTGGTGGATTTGCACATTAATGGGCCATTAAACTCACCACAGAAAATTAAAGCTCATAATTAATTAAGTATCCATTAATGACATGATAATTGCTAATGGAATTCTGATCAACCCCTCTGACCCAGAAAGCTAACAATTTAAACTGTTCAGTCTCATTCATGCAGGTAGTAAATTGTTCTTCGAGAATATTAAAAGTTATATTTTCAATGTTTTTTCTAATTTTTCTTCACTCTTTCTTAGTTCAATCTTTCTGTCATCATCTCAGATTCATAGAAACATAGAAACTAGAAGCAGGAGTCGGCCATTTTGCCCTTCGAGCCTGCTCTGCCGTTCATTTTGATCATGGCTAATCATCGAATTCAATATCCTGATCCCCCCCTTCCCCCCATATCCCTTGATCCCTTTATCCCCAAGAGCTATATCTAATTTCTTCTTGAAATCAGGCAATGTTTTGGCCTCAACTACATTCTGTGGTAGTGAATTCCACACATTCACCACCCTCTGAGTGAAGAAATTTCTCCTCACCTCAGTTCTAAAAGGTTTATCCCTTACCCTCAAACTACGACCCCTAGTTCTGGACTCCCCCACCATTGGGAACATTCTTTCTGAATCTACCCTGTCTAACCCTGTTAGAATTTTATGTTTCTATGAGATCCTCTCTTACTCTTCCAAACTCCGGTGAATATAATCCTAACCAATTTAGTCTCTCCTCATATGACAGACCTGCCATCCCAGGAATCAGCCTGATAAACCTTCGCTGTACTCCCTCTATAGCAAGGACATCCTTCCACAGATAAGGCCACCAAAACTGCACACAATACTCCAGGTGCAGCCTCATTATCCCCACTATTATTCTTCTGTTTTGTTCTCTATCCTTTAGTCTTAGTGGCTAATGAGACAGACTGTTGGTGCTGTCCCTTGGTCCTCACTGTGTCTTTATCAGCTTGTATTTTCAGTCTGCTTTTGTCAAAGACCTTTCAAGCTGAAGGGTTTTGGAAAATGTCAAACTGATATGCCCGTTCGAAAGTGTCCAATACAATAATTACCACATCGACATGCCAGCAACATTACAGCCCAGTCCTATACTTTGCAGCACAACAAACTGACACTGTTATAGACAGGGAGGTTCAGTTGTCCGTACAGAATGAAAGTAGGTTGCTTTGTTTTCTTATATACCTACAATAGGGCAATAAGAAACCAGGATTTCGGTATTACAGAGAGACATAGACAGATTGACAAAACTGGCTTAGTGAGAGATACCAATATTGGGCAACTTCTAGGCACCAGGGGTATCCCTGAAGTACTGTACTCTATACCTCCAACAGAAAGAAGGCTACTGTAGGAAACTAGAATGTTCTTCCATCAGATGGGGCACTGATGTATGCTTCTTTCCAGTTCCTCTTCCAGTCGCCTCCTTTTCTTGTTTTTATTTTTGTCTGAGTAACTGACATTTATGAGCATTCCCCTTACAACGATGGAGGCCAAGTTATCCCAGCATGCAAAGCTGTCATGAAAGTCCTCTATTGGATTTCTAATGTCTGAAATTGTAATGGAGAAATTTCACTGTAAATCTAAATGTGTTGATAGCCCCTCCTTCAATAAAATTTACTCATATGTGCACGCTTTCTCCGAGAGAATAAATTTAAGTAGCACGTACGAAACACTGTCACAACATGGCTCCATTCCTGGGTTAGTAATCCAGAGGCCTGTATAAATAAGTAGCCGGGTCGGATGGGAGATTGTTGGGGGAGGTCAGGAGGGTAATTGTGGGGCAAGCGGGGCGGGGAGCGATGTCAGTGTTAGTGATTGGAGGGAGGAAGTCAGTTCAGTAGTTACCCAGAAGTTAAACTAGGATTTTTCTGTCTAACACTTCCTGGGTAACTACTCAGGCAAGTCACATGGAACTGTCTGAAATCTCTTCCTGCAGCTCAGAGTTAGAGACATTGTCAGAGGGTCCCAGAGAACAGTGGAATTGCCCATTGGAAGTTCAAACTTCCGGCCAGTTCGCATGGAGGTAAGCACATCAGGACATCTGCAAGAGCATTACCAATCTTTTAACCCAGTAAGTGGATCTGGAATCATTTGTAGGCCAGATCAGGTAAGGATGGCAGACTTTAAGCGGCATGGTGACACAGTGGTTAACGCTGCTGCCTCACAGCGCAAAGGACTTGGATTCAATTCCCAACTTGAGTCACTGTCTGTGCGGAGTCTGCGTGTCTCCCCATGTCTGCGTGGATTTCCTCTGGGTGCTCCGGTTTCCTCCCACAGTCTGAAAGACGTGCTGGTTAGATGCATTGGCCATGCTAAATTCTACCTCAGTGTACCCGAACATGCTCCGGAGTGTGGCGACTCGGGGATTTTCACAGTAACTTCATTGCAGTGTTAATGTAAGTCTACTTGTCACACTAATAAATAAAAATAGAAACCTCCATGAAGGGCATTAGTGGTTAATTAGTTAAAATTGGCTTCTTGATTGTCGATAGGTGCACTTCCAAATCTTGCGCATGCCCAAACTTTGTACGTAAAAGCCTGGCCATGTAATTCTTAAGGGGCTTGACAGGATAGATGCTGGGAGGACTTTCTCCGAGTTGTAATATCTAGAACAGTTTCAGAATTAAGCCTGAGCTCGTTAGGACTGAGATGAGGAAATTATTTTTAACTCAAAGGGTTGGGGATCTTTGGAATTCTTTACTGCAAAGAGCTATGAATGCTCATTCATGAAGAATATTCAAGAGGGAGACTGTCAGATCTTGGCAGAACAGCAAAATGATTAAGAGATGGGGGATTCAAACAGCTGTTTGGTCATCAATATAGAGGATTGTGCAGAGAGATGGAATTGATACGGAAAATCAGCAATCATATTGAATGGCAAAGCAGGCTTCTAAGTCCCATTGGCCTATTCCAACTCCTATTTCTTATGTGCTTCTTTCTTAACTGTTGTTCTTAAACCAAAATATCTAGAATACCATGATGCTGATATTTTTCCATAACCTCACCATTGTGTTCATGGCTTCCTGATACACCAAACCAAGCTGCTTAGGTGATGTTCTCTTCCTGATCACTCAACGCCTCCTGATTAACTACAATAGCCAAGTTAGGAGAGTGATGGATTATCCACCACTTTCTTAGATAGCTGTAACTCAGGAAGGTCAACACTGTCCCTGACCAGTGCCTCTTTCTCCATACTCAGTATCCAACTCTCCATGCCACAAGAACGTGAGGGGAAAGAACCTCTCAATGTCCCCCCTGTTAAGCCCCTTCAGAATCTTGTATGTTTCCATGAAATCATTCTTCTAAACCCCAAAGAGTGGCAACCTAATTTACTCAATATCTCATTCCAGGAACCTGTCCAGGGAACCTTTGTTGTGTTGCTTTCAATCCAAGTATATCCTTACTTATATATGAAGACCAACACTGTGCACTGCACTCCCGGCGTGGTCTCACCAAAGTCCTATATAATTGTAGTATCCGATGGCTGCAGTATGTACCATTTACTGGATGCACTGCAGCGCACTTTAGGAACAAGGTGGATACTTTCAAGAGGGAACCTTACCTGAATATTTCCAGAGGTGACAGATTACAGTTATGCGGATAGACCAGAGAGGCTGATGTTGTTCTGCTAAGAGCGGGGAAGGCTGAGCTGAGGTTTGATAGAGTTGTTCAAAAAGTAAGAAGGGCTTAGACAGATTTTTAAAAAAAGAAACTCTCTCCAATGGCTGAAGGGTCAATGATGTGGAGATGCCGGCGTTGGACTGGGGTAAACACAGTAAGAGTTTTAACAACACCAGGTTAAAGTCCAACAGGTTTATTTGGTACCAAATGTATGAAAGGTCAATAACCAGAGGGCACAACGCAAAGGTAATTGGCAAAAGAACCAGAAGTGTTATGAACAAAATGATTTTAATGCAATGAGTTGTTAGGAATTGAAATGTACTGCCTGATAGATTAGTGGATACTGATTCAATGCTAGTCTTCAAAAGGGAATTGGACAATACTTGAAGAAATATATGCCAGAGGCCCAGCCTAACCTTCTAGGGACATGGGTTCAATTCCCACCACAGCGGCTGGTAGAATTAATATTTAACTAATAAATCTGGAATATAAAGTTAGTCTCAGTGACCATGAAAACCACCACTGACTGTTGTGAAACCTCATCTGGTTCACTGACATCATTTAAGGAAGGAAATCTGCTGTTTCTATCTGGTCCGGCCTACACGTGACTCCAGACACACTGTGATGACTTTTATCGGTTTGAATCAGGCATAGGCACAAGTGCTGGGCTTGTCATAAACACCCACATTCCATGAGAGAATGAAGGGAATAAAGCATCAAAAATTGCAAGGATATGGGGAAAGAGTGGGGAATAGGACTAACTGGATTGTTCTCTATAAGAACCAGCACAGATTTGATGGGCTGAATGGCCTCCATCCTTCTTGTACTGTTATATGAATCCACACTCACTAAGTTAGTTTCAATAGCTCTTCCTTTCTATTTGATCTCAGCCACCAAGAAGAGTAAGAGGAGCAATGTTGTAGGAACGCCATAAGTTCCAAGTTCCCCATCAAATCATGCTCTGATTTACAATCCTTACAGTGCAGAATGAGGCCATTTGGCCCATCGTGTCTGCACCGATTCTCCAATAGAGCAACTTACCCAGGCCCGATCTCTGTAACCCCATATATTTATTCCACTAATCCCCCTAACCTACACATCTTGGGACACTAAGGGGCAATTTAGCATGGCCAATCCACCTAACCTACACATCTTTTGAGTGTGGGAGGAAACCTGAGCACCTGTAGGAAACCCATGCAGACACGGGGAGAACGTGCAGACTCTGCGCAGACAGTCACCCGAAGCCGGAATCGAACGCAGGTCCCTGATGCTGTGAGACAGCTGTGCTAACCCAATAATTTGCCGCGGTGCCGCGGTGCCACCCAATAATTTGAAAGCACATTGCTGCTCCTTCAGTATGCCTGGGTCAAAATCCTAGAATTTCCTGCACCATCATGGCAAGAGTGGCAGACGTTTAAGAAAGCTTGACACTTAGGGTGATCAGAGATGGACAACTAAATGCGGGTCTGGCCAGCAATTCCACACCAGAACAACTGATCATGAAATAAAACTCCCTCCTTTACAAACACAACATAGATTCAAGATAAGTGGCAGTAGGTGCAGAGGGGACATGAAGAAGAATTATTTTACACAAAGGGTGGTGGGTGTCTGGAATTCACTGCCCGAGTTGATGGTGGAGGCAGAGACCTTAAATTCTTTTTAAAAAGTACCTGGATCTGCTCCTTTAGTGCTGTAAGCCACAGGGCTATGGGCCGGGTGCAGGAAGGAGGGATTAGAAAGGGCATCTGGGTGTTCTCAGGCAAGATGGGCTGAATGGCCTCCTTCTGTGTTTAACCTTTCTATGGTTCTGACAGGAATTGCTTAGAGTCAGTCACGGGGTCACTTCTAAAGTGTTATTATTCACAGCACAGCCAGAAGCTTTGAGAAAAAGTGTAATATAGGAATTCTTATCATCTGAAGCAGGATAGATTTTCAGCCTTGTCAATCATCCCCTTCCCACAAAAGCCCCAAACCCAACTTCCTCAATCTTTCCTTGCAACCTTAAAGTCCTGATGTCCAGAAATGAAATACGAAGAAATCTGTGAGTTTTTTTCATTATCTCGGAGGATTAATCAAGTCAGACAGGAAATTTGTTTTGTTAAAGCCCTGGTTATGAAACAGGAAACAGATCAGAACAGAACAGAGGGGAATTCCTGGACCATTTCCTGAAATGTGCTCGGTAAAATATGGAAAGACAGTTCCAATTCTGAAACGTTCAGTGCTTTTTAATGACACTCTGTGTGTGTGTGGATAGAGGGTGAACTGTACTTGTTGATCTTCACTAGCTCTGGGCCCAGAAAAACCTGGAATTTCAAATTCCCATCCTTGTGATCCAACCTTCCGAGGGCAATGCCCCGCTCTTTATCTCTGTAACCTCCCCCAGCTCTACAACACTCTGAAAGCTCTCTATTCCTCCAGCTACAGCCCCTAGTAAATCCCCGATTATAATTGTTCCACCATTGGTGTCTGTGCCTAAGGAGGCTCTGGCAAGGTTTGGCCCTCCCCAAACCTTGCCACTTCTCCACCTCTCTCTCCGCCTTTAAGATCCTTCTTAAAACCCACCTTTTGACCAAACTTTTGATGGCCTGCTCTCACACCTCCTCATGTAGATTGGTGTCAAATGTTGTCTGGTAGCAGTCCCATGAAGTATCCTGGGATGTTTTACAACATTAAAGGCTTTATGTAAGAGCTCAGAGGCTAGGAATACTGCGACGAGTAACTCACCTCCCGACTCTCCAAAACCTGTCCACCATCCACAAGGCACAAGTCAGGAGTGTGATGGAATACTCCCCACTCACCTGGATGGGTGCAGCTCCAACAACACTCAAGAAGCTTGACGCCATCCAGGACAAAGCAGCCTGCTTGATTGGCACCACATCCATAAACATCCACTCTCTCCACCACCGACGCTCAGTAGCAGCAGTGTGTACTATCTACAGAATGCACTGCAGCAATTCACCAAAGATCCTTAGACAGCGCCTTCCAAACTCATGAAGGACAAGGGCAGCTGATACATGGGAATACTATCACCTGCAAGGTCCCCTCCAAGCCACTCACCATCCTGACTTAGAAATATATCGCCGTTCCTTCACAGTCGCTGGGTCAAAATCTTGGAATTCCCTCCCTAAGGGCAATGTGGGTCAACCTACAGCATGTGGACTGCAGCGATTCAAGAAGGCAGCTCACCAGCACCTTCTCAAGGACAACTAGGGATGGGCAATAAATGCTGGCCAGCCAGTGACACCCATGTCCCATGAATGGATTTAAAAAGTGATGATTATATTATATTATATTACACAATATGCTCCATAACAATTACATATGAGAGTTGTTTCAGTGATGAGAAATACCATCAACGTGGAAACATTGTAGAATCTGGGACTTATCTCTTTAGAGAAGAGAAGATTACGAGGAGATTTGATACAGGTTTTCAAAAGCATGAGGAGCGTAGATAGGGAGAAACTGTTCCCATCAGCAGAAGGATGGAAAATCAGAGGACACTGATTTGAGATGATTGGCAAAAAAAAAGTAATGGCAACATGAGAAAGAATGTCTCTATGCAGTGAATGGTTAGGATCGGGCATTCTCTACCTAGAGTGTGGTGGAGGCAAAGACAATCGATGCTTTCAAATGGGAATTGGATGATTATCTGAAAAGAAAAAGCAATGGCAGGGCTTTGGGGAAAAGTTGAGAGAGTGGGACTGGTTGAGTTACTCTTCGTAGAACCCCTACAGTGCAGAAGGAGGCTATTCGGCCCATCAAGTCTGCACTGACTCTCTGACAGAGCGTCTTACCCAGGCTGACCCACTGCCCTATCTCCATAACCCCATGAATTTACCCTGCTAATCTCCCTAATCTGTACATTTTTGGACACTAAGGGGCAATTTCGCATGGCTAATTCACCTAACCTGCACATCTTTGGAGTGTGGGAGGAAACCGGAGCACCCGGAGGAAACCCACACAGATATGGGGAGAACGTGCAAATCCACACAGACAGTCCCCCGAGGCTAAAAATCGAACCTGGGCCCCTGGCTCAGTGAGACAACAATGCTAGCCACTGTGCCACAGGGAGTCAGCACTGACACACTGGGCTGAACGGCCTTCTTCAATGCTGTACAAATTCGCTGATTCTATAAGTGCAAGTTATTGTTGATGAAAGCATGATTTAACAATTATTGGGGGGAGCGGTGGGGAATAGCATTATCAAGGAAGGTGCCACAGGAGATGGTAATCCCTTCTGGCAATTTTTCATTGGCAAGCTTACACTACTGCTGTCTTCAATGGCTGGGATTAAGCTTTATCCAGCTCAGATCAAAATTCCACATATAATAACTTCTGTAGATTTTGAAAAATTCTTTCATTGGATCTGAGGGTTGCTGGCAAGGCTACCTTCCATCTTTCAGTGCTTCGTAGAAGGTGGCAATAATCTGCCCTCTTGAGTGCTTGCTGGAAAGCGAGTTGCTTGCTCGTCCATGTCAAAGGGCAGTTAAGGATCAACCAGATTGCCGCAGCTCTGGAGTCACACATAGGCCAGACTGGGTAAGGACAGGAGACTTCCATCCCTCACGCACCAAGTGGTGAACCATTAGAGAACCCAAATTAGTTTTTACCACAGTCCAGTCATGGAGTTGCCGGCGTTGGACTGGGGTGGGCACGGCAAGAAGTCTCACAACACCAGGTTAAAGTCCAACAAGTTTATTGGGACTCCACTCCACTCACCTGATGAAGGAGCAGTGCTCCGAAAGCTCATGATTCCAAATAAACCTGTTGGACTTTACCCTGGTGTTGTGAGACTTCTTACAGTAGTTTCCTGATCACTATTAATGACACTGGCCTGAATTCTCCGACTTTGCCCGCGGCTGAGATTCTCCAATCCCGCTGCTGTAAATGAAGATTTGGCTGAGCGCCAAATTATCCGTCCTGGCTGGCAGAGGTAGTGGTGCGTACGGCATCGAAGAATTCCGGCTATTGTCTGTTATTCATGTCACATTTACTTAATGAATTGAATTTTTCAAATTCCACAGCTGCCATGGAAGGATTATGGACTGGTGCTCCCAGATCATTAGTCTAGACCTTTGGATTACCAGTCCAGTAACATAATCACTATGCCAGTCGCATAATAAACAATAACAGAGATAAACATTCTTATCTCTCACTCTGGGTCTCTCTCCTCTGTGAATGCGGTTCACTTTCTGAATTAAAGTATATTATCAAGCGGATTACTGTACTTGGTTCTGGACGCCACACGTGAGGAAGGATATACTGGCCTTGGGAGGAGTGCACTGTAGATTTACCAGAACAACACCTGGACCTTTAAGGGTGAAGTGATGAGGAGGCAGTCCATAAACTAGGATTGTATCCTCTGGAATTAGAATGTGAAAGGATGATCTCATTGAAGTTTTCTAGATAGTCAGGTGAACAAATTGGGTAGATGCCCTTTGGGGCAGCACAGTGGCACAGTGGTTAGCACTGCTGCCTCACGGCACCAGGGACCTGGGTTCGGTTCCCGGCTTGGGTCACTGTCTGTGTGGAGTTTGCACATTCCCCCCGTGTCTGCATGGGTTTCCTCCGGGTGCTCCGGTTTCCTCCCGCTGTCCAAAGATGTGCGGTTAGGTGAATTGGCCATGCTAAATTGCCCCTTAGTGAACCCGAACAGGCGCCAGAGTGTGGCGACTAGGGGATTTTCACAGTACCTTCATTGTAGTGTCAATGTAAGCCTACCTGTGACACTAATAAATAAACTTTATAAAACTGGAAGTTTAGGATTAAGCTCATTGGAGTGGATTTTCCTGTCCCCCCGCTGCGGGTTTTCCAGCGGCAGAGGCAGCTCGCCATTGGTTGATGGCGGGATCTTCTGGTCCTGCCGATGTTTATGGTGTCTAGATCCCTGGACACACCTAACCCGAGAATAATCTACCAATTTCCACAGTCAAATCTCCACAACTCTGTGTTAAAGAAAATGCTTCTCGTTTTCCCTCCCCATTAGCTGAACTCCTGATTTCTAAATTACGTCCATGCGCCCTTGAACCTTTAATAATTCTTTATGGTTACCCCATCATATTTTATACCTCACAATTAAATCACCCCTCAATCTTCCCTACTCACTGGAATACATGGGAAACTTATACAAGTAGCCCTCATAATTTAACCCTCTAACTCCCAGTATCATTCTGACAAATTTGCATTTATTAAAATTGTTTTGTGGGATATGGGTGTCACTGGCTGGCCAGAATTTATTGCCCATTCCTAGTTGCCCCTTAAGGGGCAATTAAGAGTCAACCACATTGCTGTGGCTCTGGAGTCACACATAGGGCAGACCAGGTAAGGCTGGCAGATTTCCTTCCCTAAAGGACCTAATGGACCAGACTGGTTTTTCTGGCAATCGGCAATGGTTTCATGGTCATCAGTAGATTCTTAATTCCAAATTTTTTTAATGGAATTCAAATGCTGTGGTGGGATTTGAACCCGGGGAACATGAGTTGAGTTTCCGAATTAATAGTCCAATGATATTACCCCTAGGCCATCACCTCCTCTCTAAGGCTATACATCCTTGTTGAGGTGCAGTGCCCAGGACAGTTAGGCCTAGCCAAATCTCTGTACAACTGAAACACTGACTGGCCACAGGAGGAAGGCAAGTTACTTGCCCACTTGTCCATTATGGGATAATTGAGTGATCTTATTGTGCTATGCTTGGTGGAGTTTCTCATAGAATCATAGAATCCCTACAGTACAGGAGGAGGCATTCGGCCCATCGAGTCTGTACCGACCACAATCCCACCCAGACCCTATTCCCATAACCCCACGTATTTACCCTGCTAATCCTCCTGACACTAGAGTCAATTTAGCATGGCCAATCAACCTAACCCACACATCTTTGGAGTGTGGGGGAAACCAGAGCACCCGGAGGAAACCCACACAGACACAGGGTGAACATGTAAACTCCACGCAAACAGTGACTCAAGGCTGGAATCGAATCCAGCTCTCTGTTCAGTTAACAGTGATAGCTACTCTATGAAGCCCTGTGAAGCCACGTTACATACTTTCCAAGCGGAAAGTTGATCAGAACACATACACTTCAACCAACAATAGCAACTTGCATTTACACTCCACCTCTAACGCTGTAAAACAGCCCAAGGTGCGTCACAAGTGTAAATTAGTGAAGAAAATTGGCAACACCGAGATAGTTTTCTAGTAGATTTTGTAGTTTATAAAAATCTTTCTCAAGGTCCATTCTTATTTTGAGGAATAAATGATTGAAAACAGGATGACAACTAATATTTTAAAATTGTAATCTTGCAAACATTTCAAATGTTGAAATATTTCAAGAATTCTCACTCCTCTTTTCCTTGCTGAGTTTTTTTGAACAGTTTGTTTAATGCTGATACTGAATGGAGGGATCTCACACAGCTGGATTTTCACCAACGTTCAATAGCGTTTGTTTGCTAAATTCCATTCACACTTTTCCTGTTCGCGACTGATAACAAATCCAAGACAATATTTATATAGCGCCTTTATTGTAGTGAAATGGGCTGCACAGTAATGTTGTTAGAATTTGACACTGGGGCACATGAAGTGATTTCAGGCACATGACCAAAAGCCATGGTCAAAGCGGAAGTGTTTTGACCTGCAAGGCTATGGAGTGGGTGCTGGGAGGTGGGATTGGAATGGGCGGTGAATTTTCTTTCAGCTGGTACAGACACGCTGGGCTGAATGGCCTCTTTCTGTGCCCTAACTCTTCTATGGTTTTTTTAGAGGGTGTCGTAAAGGAGAGAGAGGTGGAGAGAGGGAGGTGGAGAGAGAGAGATGGAGAGGCAGAGGAGTTCAATGAGAATAATCCAGAAGAAGGTTTCTTGATGCAACGGAAGTCAGAATTCTGGAAGAGGCCAGATTTGAAGGAGCGCAGAGATCTCAGAGGGTTGTAGGGAGTTAGAGAAATAGGAAGAGGCGTGACTATGGAGGAATTTGAAAGCTGGGATGAGAATTTTAAAATCAAGACATTGCTTATCCAGGAGCCGGTGTAGATCAGTAAACGCATGGGTGCTGGGTTAGTGGAACATATTGTGAGTGAGACTATGGTCGATAGAGCTTTGAATAAGCTCTTTTCCGATTTTCTGCTATTTCTTAAACATGAAATTTAAGCTAACCAACCAGAGAGGCAGAAGGTTGGGCTTTCGTTTAACTGCTCACCTGAAGGGAACACCTCCTGCACTCCTACAGCACTGACACAGTGGGCAGGATTTTCCGGACGCACTCACCCGAAATCGGAAAATCCTTTCGGAGGCCAATAGACCTTTGAATGGTCCGCCCCTCGCCCGCTCCGATTCCCGTGGCAGGCGGGACGGTAAAATTTGCCCCACTGGTCCGAATCCTACAGCTGTTCCTGCCGGCGGGATTTCCCATCCAAATTCTCCGACCACACTGCAGCGGGAGCGTGGCATGAACCCCCAGTAAGATCACACCCAGTGAGTGTCAGCTCAGGGCTCTGGAATGAGACTCGGATCCACAGCCCTCTGACTGAGAGGCAAGAGCTATAGGAGATAACTATACAGATTTACTCAGGAACATTACTTCTCCAGTTCATACCACGTGTTGTTATTACATCTGAAACGCGAAAGTGCTAAAGCAAACGTAATGTCCCTTCATTTGACACTGTTTATGTTTATATAAAAATCTGTATTTATACCAGGAACACTGGTGCAGCTGCACCACATCATCTTGTATCTATCCTAAATAAACCTCACAAATATTCATCTTAACAAACTACTTCCTCAGCCTGGGACTACTTTACCTGACTGGGACTCTGTTACTCTTAATGCAGATTAAATGCAGTGTGGATTTAGGTGCAGAGTAAAGCCATCTCCATTCTGACCCAACACTGCACCTTAACCCCAGGCTCGGAATGGTGGTCTGTACTGCACCATGCTTAAATGCCAATCAGTATCACTAGTTACACTGGCCACGTATGCGAATGGGAAATGAGCCTGGCAGTAATTTTGCACAGCTTTGCGCAGTGCCCACTTGGGTTGCAAATGTCCAAAACACATTCCGGGGAAGATCTGGATACTTTCACCAAACGAGTTTGCATTAGATTCAGATCCAGATTTCCAGGGACGGTAACCAGTGCAACAGACAATTCCCCTCTCAAATCCCTGATTGCAATGTTTTCTTTTCCACCACTGACCTCTCATTCTCCTCCCTTTTCCTGAAAATATTGACTAAGGGGTGGGGTTGGGGCTGGTATAGGGGTGATGACCCTAGGCTAGCAATCCAGAGACCCAAACGAATTCAAATCGCACTTTCAATTCAATCAATGAACCTGAAATTAATGTTCATCATGGACTCCCTGTCGATTGTCATAAAAATCCAGCTGGTTCACTGATGTTCTTCAGGGAAGGAAATCTGCCGTCCTTACCTGGTCTGGCCTACATGTGACTCCAGAGCCACAGCAATGTGGTTGACTCGTAAATGCCCTCTGAAATGACCTAGCAAGCTCACTTGTGTCAAACTGCTACAAAGTCTAAAAGGAATGAAAACAAATGGACCACCTGGCATTGACCTCGGCACCAGAAAGGAAAATGGCACAATCAGCCCTGTCAACTCTGCAAGCTCCTCCTTACGAACAGCTGTGGGGGTTGTGCCAAAATTGGGAGAATTGTCTGACAGATTGGTTAAGCAATAGCCTGACTGTGGTGACTGTTCCTTTAAGGATCATTCTCATAGAATCATAGAAACCCTACAGTGAAGAAGGAGGCCATTCGGCCCATCGAGTCTGCTCCGACAACAACCCCTCTCCGGGTGTTATCCCCACAACCCCACACATTTACCCCACTAATTCCTCTAACCTACACAGCCGGGACACTAAGGGGCAATTTAGCATGGCCAATGCACCTAACCAGCATGCCTCTCGGACTTTGGGAGGAAACCGGAGTACCCGGAGGAAACCCAAGCAGACACAAGGGGAAAATGCAAACTCCACACAGACAGTTACCCAAGCCAAGAATCAAACCGAGGTCCCTGGAGCTCTGAGGCAGCAGTGCTAACCACTGTACAGAGTAAAGATCACGCAACCTGGGGAACTAATTAGGGAGCAGGGTGGGGATCACCCTGGTAAGCTTAGATGGTCTCCTCTGGAGGTCCAAACATCATTGAGGCTAGTCTTCAGACAATTCAATTCATCCCAAGTGATATCAATAAAGCAGCTGAAGGTGCTGAATAAAGCACGGACTGTGAACACTGTCAACATTCCAGCAATATTGCTGAAGGCTTTCTGAAGGACGATTGGAGGACTGCTCATGTACCTTGGTTTAAAAAGGGGCAAGGAACAGACCGAATAATCACAGACTAGTCAGTCTAACCTTAGTAGCAGGTAAGTTATTGGAATCAATTCTGAGAACTGTCACTTAGAATTAATCGCTCAGATTAATCAAGGACAGTCAGCATGGATTTGTTAAGGAAATATTGTGTCTAAGTTGATTTTTTTTTTGAGGAAGTAACAAGGAGGATTGATGAGGGTAGTGTAGTTGATGGGGTCTACATGGATTTTGACAAGGCTTTTGACAAGGTTCCACATGGTAAACTGATTAAAATTTTTTCCATAGGATCACACAGAATGGTGGTCTTTTTCACAGAGGGTGGTGAGTGTCTGGAACAAGCTGCCAGAGGTAGTAGTAGAGGCAGGTACAATTTTGTCCTTTACAAAGCATTTAGACAGTTCCATGGGTAAGATGGGTCTAGAAGGATATGAGCCAAACGCGGGCAATTGGGACTAGCTTAGTGGTTAAAAAAAAGGGCTGCATGGGCAAGTTGGGCCGAAAGGCCTGTTTCCATGCTGGAAACCTCAATGACTCTATGACTCTATCCAGGGAGATGTGAAAGGCTGGATTCAAAATTGGCTCAGTAGCAGGAAACAAAAGGTAATTGTTCAGGAGTGTTTCTGTAAGGAAGGTTGTTCCCAGTGGGGCTGTACAGGGTTCAATCCTACATCCCCTGCTTTTTGTGGTATATATTAACAATTTGGATGTCAACGTCGGGGGAATGATCGAGAAGTTCGCAGATGGTACAAGAATTGTCCGTGTGGTTGACAGTGAGGAGGATTGCTGTAGACTGCATGAACATACCAATGGAGTGGTCGGGTGGGCAGAAAAGTGACAAATGGAATTCAACCCAGAGAAGTGTGAAGTGATGCATTTGGAGAGGTCAAACAAGGCAAAGGAATACACAAAAAATGGGAGAATGGCGAGAGGAGTAGAGGGAGTGAGAGACCGTGGAATGAATGTTCACTAATCCCTGATGATAGCAGGACAGGCCGATAAGGTGGATAAGAAGGGATATGGATTCCTTTCCTTTATTAGTCAAGGTATAGAATATCAAAGCGGGGAGGGTATGCTGGAATTATATGGACACTAGTTAGGACACAAACCTGAGTACTGTGTGTCGTTCTGGTCAACTCATTACAGAAAGGATGTAATTCCATGAGAGCGGGTACAGAGGAAACTCACGAGGATGTTGCCACGAGGAGTATTGGAGCGATGAGGAAAGATTGGATAGACTGGGATTGTTCTCCTTGGAACAGAGGAGGCTGAGGGGAGATTTGAGGGGAGATTTGATTGAGATTTACAAGATTGTGAGGGTCCTGGGTAGAACAAAAACAAACAAAGAACAAAGAAAATTACAGCACAGGAACAGGCTCTTCGGCCTTCCAAGCCTGCACCAACCATGCTGCCCAACTTAACTAAAACCCACTACCCTTCCAGGGAACATATCCCTCTATTCCCATCCTATTCATGTATTTGTCAAGACGCCTGTTAAAAGCCACAACCGTATCCGCTTCCACTACCTCCCCCGGTAATGAGTTCCAGGCACCCACCACCCTCTGTGTAAAAGATCTGCCTCGTACATCTTCTTTAAACCTTGCCCCTTGCACCTTAAACCTATGCCCCCTAATAATCGACTCTTCCACCCTGGGAAAAAGCTTCTGACCATCCACTCTGTCCATGCCTCTCATAATCTTGTAGACTTCTGTCAGGTCGCCCCTCAACCTCCTTCGTTCCAGTGAGAACAAACCAAGTTTCTCCAACCTCTCCTCATAGCTAATGCCCTCCATGCCAGGCAACATCCTGGTAAATCTTTTCTGCACCCTCTCCAAAGCCTCCATATCCTTCTGGTAGTGTGGCGACCAGAATTGAACACGATATTCCAAGTGCGGTCTAACTAAGGTTCTATAAAGCTGCAACATGACTTGTCAATTTTAAAATTCAATGCCCCGGCCGATGAAGGCAAGCATGCCGTATGCCTTCTTGACTGCCTTCTCCACCTGCTTTGCCACTTTCAGTGACCTGTGTACCTGTACACCCAGATCCCTTTGCCGATCAATACTCTTAAGGGTTCTGCAATTTACTGTATATTTCCTATCTGTGCTAGACTTTCCAAAATGCATTACCTCACATTTGTCCGGATTAAACTCCATCTGCTATCTCTCCGCCCAAGTCTCCAACCGATTTATATCCTGCTGTATCCTCTGATGCTCCGCATCGCTATCCGCAAATCCACCAACTTTTGTATCGTCTGCAAACTTACGAATCAAACCAGTTACATTTTCCTCCAAATCATTTATATACATTACAAACAGCAAAGGTCCCAGCACTGATCCCTGAGGAATGCCACTTGTCACAGCCCTCCATTCAGAAATGCACCCTTCCACCGTTACCCTCTGTCTTCTTTGACCGAGCCAGTTCTGTATCCACCTTGCCAGCTCACCTCTGATCCCATGCGATTTCACCTTCTGCACCAGTCTGCCACGAGGGACCTTGTCAAAGGTCCTACTGAAGTCCATGTAAACAACATCCACTGCCCTACCCTCATCAATCATCTTTTTCACTTCCTCAAAAAAGTCTATCAAATTAGTGAGACACGACCTCCCCTTCACAAAACCATGTTGCCTCTCACTAGTACGTCCACTTATTTCCAAATGGGAATAAATCCTGTCTCAAAGAATCGCCTCCAATAATTTCCTTACCACTGATGAAAGGCTCACCGGCCTGTAATTACCTGGATTATTCTTGCTACCCTTCTTAAACAAAGGAACAACATTGACTGTTCTCCAATCCTCTGGGACCTTCCCTGTAGCCAGTGAGGACACAAAGATTTCTCTCAAGGCCCCAGCAATTTCCTCCCTTGCCTCTCTCAGTATTCTGGGGTATATCCCATCAGGCCCTGGGGACTTGCCTACCTTAATGTTTCTCAAGAACGCCAATACCTCCTCCTTTTTGATCTCAACATGACTCAAACTATCTACACACCCTTTCCCAGACTCATCATTCACCAAGTCCTTCTCTTTGGTGAATACTGACGCAAAGTACTCATTTAATACCTCGCCCATTTCCTTTGGCTTCACGCATAGATTCCCTCCCATGTCCTTTAGTGGGCCAACCCTCTTCATGGCTACCCTCTTGCTCTTTATATATGTATAAAAAGCCTTGGGATTTTCCTTAATCCTGCTGGCCAATGTTTTTTCGTGCCCCCTTTTAGCCCTCCTTACTCCTTGCTTAAGTTTCTTTCTACTTTCCTTGTATTCCACACTTGTTTCATGTGTTCCCAGCCTCCCAGCCTTGACAAATGCTTCCTTTTTCTCTTTGACTAGGCTCACAATATCTCTCGTTATTGAAGGTTCCCAAAACTTGCCATATTTATTCTTCATCCTTCCAGGATTGTGCTGGTCCTGAATCCCTATCAACTTACACTTGAAAGCTTCCCACATGCCAGATGTTGATTTGCCCTCAAACATCTGCCCCCAATCTACATTCTTCAGTTCCTGCCTAATACTGTTGCAATTAGCCTTCCACCAGTTTAACACTTTCACTTGAGGACTACACTTATCTTTATCCATCAGCACCTTAAAGTACTTTAGAGTCCATGGGAGGATAGTGACTGGAGGTATGGATTTAAAAAGTGATTGGGAGGGAGATGAGAGGGAAAATGAGGAAACATTTCTTCACCCAGACCGATATGGGGCCTGGGACTCACTGAAAGGATAGGAGAGGCAGAAAGCCTGAACTCATTTGAAAGGTTCATGGATGTGATAGTGCAGTGTGTAACCTGCAGTGTGTATCCAGCTGCACCCGCTGCTTGCATCATCTGGTCCATGGACTTTGGGCAGCGACTCCCACTCAGTAAGGACAGAACATCCTGGTCCCAGAGTGAGACTTGAACCCAAAACTTCTGGCTCAGAGACAGCCATACCCACAGCACCACAAAACCTCCTGTTAAGTTAATTGGGTTTAGTGCCCTGGACATGCGTGGCCTCTTTCTTAAACACAGGAATTACTTATCTGCCAGTCACCTTAACCTTTTATCTAACAAATTAATAAGTAAATCACGGGGTGGCAGGTGGCATGGTGGTTAGCACTGCTGCCTCACAAAGTCAGGGACCCATAAGACTATAAGAACATCAGACATAGGAGCAGAGTTAGGCCACTCAGCCCATCGAGTCTGCTCCATCATTCAATCCTGTGTTCAATTCTGGCTTTGGGTGACTGCGAGTCTGCACATTCTCCCCGTGTTTGTATGGGTTTCCTCCGAGTGCTCCAGTTTCCTCCCACAGTCCAAAAATGTGTAGGTTAGGTGGATTGGCCATGCTCAATTCTCCCTTAGTGTCCCAAGATGTGTAGGTAAGGGGCTTGGTGGGGTCAATATGTGGGGATACGTGGATAGGGTCTGGGTGGGATGCTCTGTCGACATGTGAGTGTGGACCCGATGGCCCAAATGGCCTGCTTCTGCACTGGAGGGATTCTATGAAAATATGAACAAAAATGCCTCCACTATCTCTTCACTAAATTTGATTAAAACATGTGGATGCAAAGCCTCACTGTCTCTCCAATGATTCTCCTTGCCATGTGAGCAAATTCATGGACCTAACTCAGCGCAAGATTGTTTATCTGACTTTTTCGAGAGACTTCACTGGATGTAAAGGCCTCCTTTGTCTTGACAGTAGATAAGGTACAACTCATCCTCCCAACCCCCACCACCTCAGCACTCAAGTCACACAGGTGAAACATGAGGAAGTCTGCTTCAAACGTTTTAACTCGACATCAATCTCAACCATGCACTCAACCGCTGGAACACTGACGCCACTTACTCGCGTTCCAAAGCCTATAGGCCGGTAACTGTCTCCATGAAGCTGATAAACAGCAGAGCAAACAAGCCATCTTCTTGATATATTCCAACTCTTGACTTCCAACCAATCTATCACACTTACAGGGCAGCACTTCTACAGGATTCTGTTGTCTGAATTAGCTCTTCAATAAGTGCAATATCTCTAGCTTTGACAACAGTTGTGATAAGGAATAACTTAAAGCCCTTTTTCTTTTGCTTGTTTGAAGCCAAGGCGCCTTTTAAAGTCAGCAAGAGATAAACTCTTTCCGTGGCAATAGGTGCAAAGTAACAGCCTGAGAGACAAGAGGAAGGAGAGGATCAAATATGAAGGTAGGCTAGCCAGTAACATTAGGAATGATAGTAAAAGTTTCTTTAAATACATTAAAAACAAACGGGAGGCAAAAGTAGACATTGGGCCGCTCCAAAATGACGCTGGTAATCTAGTGATGGGAGACAAGGAAATAGCTGAGGAACTTAATAAGTACTTTGCGTCAGTCTTCACAGTAGAAGACATGAGTAATATCCCAACAATTCAGGAAAGTCAGGGGGCAGAGTTGAATATGGTTGCCATCACAAAGGAGAAAGTGCTAGAGAAACTAAAAGGTCTGAAAATTGATAAATCTCCGGGCCCAGATGGGCTACATCCTAGAGTTCTAAAGGAGATAGCTGAAGAAATAGTGGAGGCGTTAGTTATGATCTTTCAAAAGTCACTGGAGTCAGGGAAAGTCCCAGAGGATTGGAAAATCGCTGTTGTAACCCCACTGTTCAAGAAGGGAACAAGAAAAAAGATGGAAAATTATAGGCCAATTAGCCTAACCTCAGTTGTTGGCAAAATTCTAGAATCCATCGTTAAGGATGAGATTTCTAAATTCTTGGAAGTGCAGGGTCGGATTAAGACAAGTCAGCATGGATTTAGTAAGGGGAGGTCGTGCCTGACAAACCTGTTAGAGTTCTTTGAAGAGATAACAAATAGGTTAGACCAAGGAGAGCCAATGGATGTTATCTATCTTGACTTCCAAAAGGCCTTTGACAAGGTGCCTCACGGGAGACTGCTGAGTAAAATAAGGGCCCATGGTATTCGAGGCAAGGTACTAACATGGATTGACGATTGGCTGTCAGACAGAAGGCAGAGAGTTGGGATAAAAGGTTCTTTCTCAGAATGGCAACCGGTGACAAGTGGTGTCCCGCAGGGTTCAGTGTTGGGGCCACAGCTGTTCTCTTTATATATTAACGATCTAGATGACGGGACTGGGAGCATTCTGGCCAAGTTTGCCGATGATACAAAGATAGGTGGAGGGGCAGGTAGTATTGAGGAGGTGGGGAGGCTGCAGAAAGATTTAGACAGTTTAGGAGAGTGGTCCAAGAAGTGGCTGATGAAATTCAACGTGGGCAAGTGCGAGGTCGTACACTTTGGAAAAAAGAATAGAGGCATGGACTATTTTCTAAACGGTGACAAAATTCATAATGCTAAAGTGCAAAGGGACTTGGGAGTCCTAGTCCAGGATTCTCTAAAGGTAAACTTGCAGGTTGAGTCCGTAATTAAGAAAGCAAATGTAATGTTGTCATTTATCTCAAGAGGCTTGGAATACAAAAGCAGGGATGTACTTCTGAGGCTTTATAAAGCACTGGTTAGGCCCCATTTGGAGTACTGTGAGCAATTTTGGGCCCCACACCTCAGGAAGGACATACTGGCACTGGAGCGGGTCCAGCGGAGATTCACACGGATGATCCCAGGAATGGTAGGCCTGACATACGATGAACGTCTGAGGATCGTGGGATTATATTCATTGGAGTTTAGGAGGTTGAGGGGAGATCTGATAGAAACTTACAAGATAATGAACGGCTTAGATAGGATGGACGTAGGGAAGTTGTTTCCATTAACAGGGGAGACTAGGACGCGGGGGCACAGCCTTAGAATAAAAGGGAGTCACTTTAGAACAGAGATGAGGAGAAATTTCTTCAGCCAGAGAGTGGTGGGTCTGTGGAATTCATTGCCACAGAGGGCTGTGGAGGCCGAGACGTTGAGCGTCTTCAAGACAGAAATTGATAAATTCTTGATTTCTCGAGGAATTAAGGGCTATGGGGAGAGAGCGGGTAAATGGAGTTGAAATCAACCATGATTGAATGGTGGAGTGGACTCGATGGGCCGAATGGCCTTACTTCCGCTCCTATGTCTTATGGTCTTATGGTCTTATAGGAGAAATACTCCGGGAGTTCCTACACTCACTTAGTTATTAAGTGGTCTTCTGAAGTTCTTTGAGTTCTCAAATCTTGACTGTGCGTTATCCAACACATTGTCTGCCTTGAATTCTTATGCGACTTGATCGAGTTGTGCGCCACACCTTTGCTTTGACCCTTGGGGAAGCTTTGCCCAAGGCAATGATAGTGAACTTGTTCCTCTCGTCCTTAACTAACTTTCACATAATTAATCTCTGATTCTTTACTTGTTTCCTCCACCCTGTACAATAGACTTAGCTCATAGAAGTCTGCAGCGTTGGCCAACATTGTACTTGCATAGTGCTCACTGCACTGAAGAAATTTGACTCATAAGTCTGAGGTCACGTACCAGCCGACTGAAGAACAGCTTCTTCCCTGCTGCCATCAGACTTTTGAATGGACCTACCTTGCACTAAGTTGATCTTTCTCTACACCCTAACTATGACTGTAACACTACATTCTGCACCCTCTCCTTTCCTTACCTATGAATGATCTGAATCATAGAATCCCTACAGTGCAGAAAGAGGCCATTTGGCCCATCGAGTCTGCACCGACAATCCCAACCAGGACCGATTCCCATAACCCCCATGCATTTACTCTGGCTAGTCCCCCTGACACTGAGGGTCAATTTAGCATGGCCAATCAACTTAACCTGTATATTTTTGGACTGTGGGAGGAAACTGGAGCACCCGGAGGAAACCCACGCAAACACGGGGAGAATGTGCAAACTTCACACAGACAGTGACCTGAGGCCGGAATCGAACCCGTGTCCCTGGCGCTGTGAGGCAGCAGTGCTAACCACTGTGCCACTGTGCCACCCAGCATACATTGGTATGCTTTGTCTGCATAGTGCTCAAGAAACAATACTTTTCAGTGTGTTCCAATACATGCAACAATAATAAATCAAATGAGGTCAAATCATTTTAATTCCATTCACAGTTAATTAAGCCTTCAGAAACTATTGATGCAAGAGAGGGAGGTTGTGGGAGAGAATTTCAGATCATAGAGCCAAGCTGCCCGGAAGCTAACCAAGAAGGTAGATGAGGGCAGTGCAGTTGATGTTGTCTATGTGGACTTTAGCAAGGCCTTTGACAAGGTACCACACGGTAGGTTGTTGCATAAGGTTAAATCTCATGGGATCCAGGGTGAGGTATTTAAATGGATACAAAATTGGTTTCTTGACAGAAGCCAGAGGGTAGTTATAGAAAATTGTTTTTCAAACTGGAGGCCTGTGACCAGCAGTGTGCCTCAGGGATCAGTGCTGGGTCCACTGTTATTTGTCATTTATATTAATGATTTGGATGAGAATATAGGAGGCATGGTTAATAAGTTTGCAGATGACACTAAGATTGGTGGCATAGTGGACAGTGAAGAAAGTTCTCTCCAATTGCTATGGGATCTTGATCAATTGGGCCAGTGGGCTGACGAATGGCAGATGGATTTTAATTTAGACAAATGCGAGGTGATGCATTTTGGTAGATTGAACCAGGGCAGGACTTACTCAGTTAATGGTAGGGCATTGGGAAGAGTTACAGAACAAAGAGATCTCGGGGTACATGTTCATAGCTCCTTGAAAGTGGAGTCACAGGTGGACCGAGTAGTGAAGAAGGCATTTGGCATGCTTGGTTTCATCGGTCAGAACATTGAATACAGGAGTTGGGACATCTTGTTGAAGTTGTACAAGACATTGGTAAGGCCACACTTGGAATACCGTGTGCAATTCTGGTCACCCTATTATAGAAAGGATATTATTAAACTAAAAAGAGTGCAGAAAATATTTACTAGGATGCTACCGGGACTTGATGGATTGAGTTATAAGGAGAGGCTGGATAGACTGGGACTTTTTTCTCTGGAGCGTAGGAGGCTGAGGGGTGATCTTATAGAGGTCTATAAAATAATGAGGGGCACAGGTCAGCTAGATAGTCAATATCTTTTCCCAAAGGAAGGGGAGTCTAAAACTAGAGGACATAGGTTTAAGGTGAGAGGGGAGAGATGCAAAAGTGTCCAGAGGGGCAATTTTTTCACACAGAGGGTGGTGAGTGTCTGGAACAAGCTGCCAGAGGTAATAGTAGAGGCGGGTACAATTTTGTCTTTTAAAAAGCATTTAGATAGTTACATGGGTACGATGGGTATAGAGGGATATGGGCCAAATGCGGGCAATTGGAATTAGCTTAGGGGTTTTAAAAAAAAGGGCAGCATGGACAAGTTGGGCCGAAGGGTCTGTTTCCATGCTGTAAACCTATATGACTCTATGACTCTATGGCTCTAAGTATGGCCACCAGTGGTGCAGAGAAAGGGAAGAGAATGCAATAAAAGTCAGAGGAATGCAGAGCTCCTGGAGCAGTGCCGGGCTGTTACATGGTTAGGGAGAGGTGAGGCCATGGAGAAATTTTTCAGAGTTCCGGATGACCTCGGCATCCGAAACTCCGAAACCACAACCAATCCCAATAATGGAACTCTGGAAACTACAACCAATCCCAATAATGAAAATGTTATTGGTATTTACCTATTACATGGGCAGCATGGTAGCACAGCGGTTAGCACGGCCGCCTCACAGCGCCGGGGACCCAGGTTCAATTCCAGCCCCGGGTAACTGTCTGTGTGGAGTCTGCACGTTCTCCCCGTGTTTGCGTGGGTTTCCTCCAGGTGCTCCGGTTTCCTCCCACTGTCCAAAGATGTGCGGGTTAGGTTGATTGGCCGTGCTAAATTGACCCTTAGTGTCAGGGGAATTAGGAGGGTAAATATATGGAGTAACGGGGTTAATTCCTGGGTGGGATTGTTGTCAGTGCAGGCTAAATGGGCCAAATGGCCTCCTTCTGCACTGTTGATTCTCTGAATTACATCATTTGCATTGTTGAGGGCTGGGATACACATTACATCAGTTTATGCTCATTTTACCTGCAGACAACTAGGAGCTATTGTGGATATACATTGGCCCTTGCTCTTGCTTAATCCCACCAATAAGTTATTTATACAGTCATGCTGGGACCAGTGCCGTTCACAATTTACATTAACTATTTGGACTCTGGAAGTAAAAACACCATTTCTAAATTTGCGGCTGACAACAAACTGTGGGTGGGTTGTTTGGGTGTATAGTCTGAGGAGGATGCAACAATAAGCTTGCAGAGCTGGCAAATAATTGGCAAATAAAACTCAACGCCGATAAATGTGAGGTAGCACATGTTGGTAGAAAAGATCGGGAGGTCACTTATTACTGGGAAGGTGCGAGTCTGGGTGGGGTCGAGGAACAAAGAGATCTCGGAGCACAAATACATCCATCACTAACCTGTGCCACAGGTTAACAAGGTCAGAAAACAAAGCAAAGCAAGCACCAGTTGACTTTATTTCTACAGGGATAGAATTGAAAAGAAAGGAAGTTAAGCTAAACCTGTATTGAGCCTTAGTAGGATCACACTTAGAGCACTACGTGCAGTTCTGGCCGCCATATTATAAAAAGGATGCAGAGGCAGTGGAGGGAGTGCAGACGTGATCCACATGGATTATATCAGAAATGTGTATGTTTACATATCAGGAAAGAATGAAGTGGCTGAGCCGCTTTCCTCTTGCAAAACAGAAGGCTGAGAGGTGACCCAAAAAGGTCTTTAAAATGATATGGAAAGTTTTGATAGAGTGCTTACAGAGAGAAGGGCATCATGGTGGCACAGTGGTTAGCACTGCGGCTTCCCAGCTCCGGGGATCTGGGTTCGATTCCCGGCTTGGGTCACTGTCTGTGTGGAGTTTGTACGTTCTCCCCGTGTCTGCGTGGGTTTAAGTCACAGGTAGATAGATTTCTGACCAATAAGGGAATTAAGGGTTATGGTGAGCGGGCGGGTAAGTGTAACTAAACCACTATCAGATCAGCCATGATCTTATTGAATGGCGGGGCAGGTTCGAGAGGCTAGATGGCCTACTCCTGCTCCTATTTCTGATGTTCTTATCTTAAACATCTTAGAAACCCTACAGCTCAGAAAGAGGCCATTCAGCCCCTCGGGTCTGCACCAACCACAAGCCCACCCAGGACCTACCCCCATATCCCTACACATTTACCCACTAATCCCTCTAACCTACGCATCCCAGGACACTAAAGGCAATTTTAGCATGGCCAATCAACCTAACCCGCACATCTTTGGACTGTGGGAGAAAACCGGAGCACCCGGAGGAAACCCACGCAGACACGAGGAGAATGTGCAAACTCCACACAGACAGTGACCCAAGCCGGGAATCGAACCCAGGTCCCTGGAGTTGTGAAGCAGCAGTGCTAACCACTGTGCTACCGTGCCACCTTATGTTCTTATGTTCTAGTTTCCTCCCAAAGATGTGCAGTTAGGTTGGTTGGCCAAGCTAAATTGCCCCTTAGTCTCCTGGGATGCGTATGTTAGAAGGATTAGTGAGTAAATATGTGGGGATACGGGGATAGGGCCTGGGTGGGATTGCTGTCGGTGCAGACTCGATGGGCCAAATGGCCTCCTTCTGCACTGTAGGGATTCTATGATGATTCTATGAGAATGTTTCCTCTTCTGGGGAAGAGCAGAACTAGAGGCCATCAATATAGGAGAGAAATCCAACTGGGAATTCAGAAGAAACTTCTTCACCCAAAGAGTGGTGAAAATGTGGAACCCACAGTAGAGGACAGTAGAGGGGGGGCAAAGGGAGTGGAAAGAGTTTAGATGTGTGATGAAGGGTCATCCTGACTCGAAACGTTGGCTCTATTCTCTCTCCACAGGGAGTGGGTGAAATAAATACTGTATTTAAAGGGGAAACTAGACAAGCAAATGAGGGAGAGGGGAATAGAGGGTTGCAGAAATAGATTTAGATAGTGGAAGTTTTAGGTGAAGCATAAATGCAGGCATGGATTAGTTGAGCTGAACCATCTGTTTCTATGCTGTACGTTAACCTGGGCAAGAATGTCAGATTTCCTTCCCTAAAGGACACCAATGAACCAGTTGAGTTTTTAATCAAAATCCTGGTCTTCCATGGTCAACACGATTGACACTAGGATATTTATTCCAGATGCTTTAACTAACTGAATTGAAATTCCCCAATTGCTCAGCTAAGATTTGAACACATGTTTCTGGATTATTAGTCCAGGCCTCTGGATTACTAATGTCCCAGTCCAGTAATAAATTTTGTCAAACCTCACTTTTACTGTATCGGTACTCAAATAGGATGAGTAATACATCTCGTCAGGCCACACTGTTACTGTGGCAGGGTTGCCAATCTTTCAGGATCGTCCCAAAATCTCCAAGAACCAAAGGAAACCTTGCATTTATAGAGCACTTTTCACATTCAGCAGACATCTCAAAGCGCTTAACAACCAATGAAGTTGGAAAGTAGTTGCTGTCGGACATGTAGCAGCTAATTTGCACTCAACAAACACCCATCAACAGCAAATAATCAGTTTTTCAGTGAGGCTCATGAGGGTTCAAATATTGACCAAGGTAAGTGGGATAACTCCCCTGTTCTTCTTTGAAAGACCTTCCACATCCAGGAAGACAGATGTTACACGTCTCATCCAAAACACAGCATATCCAATGGCAACGCAATGGATTCAGCCTTGGTTTTGTCCACCCAAGCCCTGGAAGGGAACTTGAACCAAGAACCTAGAAGAGGTGGGAGTGGGTGTGGAGGCCTGGAGAGGGAGGCAGGGGGGAGGGGGTCAGAAAGAGAGGAAAGGGTTTCGATGTGGTTCAGATGCCAAAGGGTCATCCTGACTCGAAACGTTGGCTCTATACTCTCCTCACAGGCACTGTCAGACCTGCTAAGACGTTTGATGCAAGTTCAAGCATTAGCCAACTCTGCAGACTTCTATGATCGAAGTCATATATTGCACAGAGTGGAGGAAACAAGCAAAGGATCATAGATTGTTCATGTGTAAGTTAGTTAAGGATGCGAGGGATAAAATCACCATCATTGAACAAAGAACAAAGAAAATTACAGCAGAGGAACAGGCCCTTCGGCCCTCCAAGCCTGCACCGACCATGCTGCCCGACTGAACTAAAACCCCTTACCCTTCAGGGGACTATATCCCTCTATTCCCATCCTATTCACGTATTTGTCAAGACGCCCCTTAAAAGTCACTATCGTATCTGCTTCCATTACCTTCCCCGGCAGCGAGTTCCAGGCACCCACCACCCCCTATGTAAACATTCTGCCTCGTATATCTCCTTTAAACCTTGCCCCTCGCACCTTAAACCTATGCCCCCTAGTAATTGACTCTTCCATCCTGGGAAAAAGCTTCTGACTATCCACTCTGTCCATGCCTCTCATAATCTTCCAGACTTCTATCAGGTCGCCCCTCAACCTCCGTCGTTCCAGTGAGAACAAACCAAGTTTCTCCAACCTCTCCTCATATCTAATGCCCTCCATACCAGGCAACATCTTGGTAAGTCTTTTCTGTACCCTCTCCAAAGCCCCCACATCCTTATGGTAGTGTGGCGACCAAAATTGAACACTATATTCCAAGTGTGGCCTAACTAAGGTTCTATAAAGATGCAACATGACTTGCCAATTTTTAAACACAATGAAGGCAAGCATGCCGTACGCCTTCTTGACTACAAAGCTTTGTGTAAAGCTTCCCCGTGCCTGCTGGCATCCTCTCCACTAAATCCCCGCCACCCCCACCCACCAATCCACAACATGAGCTCAATGTGTGGCAGAGTCAGTGCTCCATAGTTCTCCCTGTTCCTGCACACTAGACACACTGCAGTATGACATGATTTCTCAAAAGCTCATTCGCATCATGTGGGTGTCACTGGCTAGGCCAGCATCCCTAACTACCCTTGACAAGGTGTTGGTGAGCTGCCTTCTTGAACCGCTGCAGTCCATGTGGTGTAGGTACACCCACAGTGCTGCTAGGGCCGAAGATCCAGGATTTTGACCCAGTGACAGTGACGGAACGGCGCTATATTTCCAAGTCAGGATGGTAAGTGGCTCAGAGGGGAACGTCCAAGTGGTGGTGTTCCCATGTGTCTGCTTCCCTTGTCCTTCTAGGTGAAAGTGGGTTTGGAAGCCTCTGTGCTACAGGTTGAGAGGCCCGTTATGCATGGATAGCATCAATGGTAGTTCCCATACTGCAAGGTAAGTTGGAACAGTAGAAGGTTCACTTACCGTGGAAGTATGGATGTGTCACTCATCATTTCCCTGCACTTCAGAGCTGCCCTCTGGTGTGCTCTATTCACACTCACTACTCTGATGACTGCCTACCACGCAGGGTTGGTGAGTCGAATGCGCCTCCTCCTCCTGCTCCTGGGCTACAGGATGTCTCCTCTACTGGACTCAGTGCTATCTCCAGGGATGTGTCACTCAATCTGGGTGCCAGTGCAGCTTACCACCTCCAGGTCATTTCCTAGACCCGGGGTTTGGATTCAGATGGCGCAGCAGATGACTGGGCGCTTTTCAAATATGGCGCCCGGGTATGGCAGTGGGACAATGGCACCCTGCCCACCCTGTCGCGTAAAACGTTGGGAACCCCCCGCACAGTGGCACAGTGGTTAGCACTGCTGCCTCACAGCACCAGGGACCTGTGTTCAGTTCCCGGCTTGGGTCACTGTCTGCGTGGAGTTTGCACGTTCTCCCCGTGCCTGCGTGGGTTTCCTCCGGGTGCTCTGGTTTCCTCCCACAGTCTGAAAGATGTGCTGGTTAGTTACATTAGCCATGCTAAATTCTCACTCAGTGTACCCGAGCAGGCGCCAGAGTGGAGACTAGGGGATTTTCACAGTGACTTAGAGGTTTCCAGCATGGAAACAGCCCCTTCGGCCCAACTTGTCCATGCCGCCCTTTTTTTTAAACCCCAAAGCTAGTCCCAATTGCTCACATTTGGCCCATATCCCTCTACTTCATTGCAGTGTTAATGTAAACCTACTTGTGAACACCAATAAATAAACTTGAAACTTTAAGATTGCATAATTAATGAGCCCAGCATCGCGTGATTGCGGGGGGAGGCGGGGGGGGGGGGGGGGGGGGGGGGGGGGGCGGTGGGCGGAGGGGGGGTGATTTCTTGCTGGGCTCCGCGGAGGGAAAACCTCTCCCCTGCCCGCTGTGGGACTTCAACTCGAAAAGGAAAATTCTGGTTCATGTTCTTTTATCCCCCCACAATTTATTTTAATATTTTTGTTTACTTGTAAAAGCAAATGGAGTTGGGAGAAAAGTAATTGTGATTGATGGGGGAGTTTCTGGAGGCTAAAAGCCACGCAATGTAACCTCCAGAGACACATCTGAGCAGAGTTGGAAATCCCGCTGCACAGTTTTTACGCAGACACCAGTCTCCTGTCAGGCTTCACTGTTCCAGACACTGGGGTTACTCAGAGAAAGCAAGGCCAGTAACAGATCCCTGTCCCTGTCAGGCCCCAATGTAACAGATAGCGCTGGCCTGACAGGGACAGTGACAAATCCTTTTGGCCTCCCTACTAAGTGCAAGCTGAGCCTTTGACGGATTGATATTAATAAATCCTCCTGATTTATCTGTGTCAGACACAGCTATTTCGGCAGATGGGGAGGCCAGTGCATGCTTTCAAGTTTCCTTTCACTACTCAGCTATGAGGTGGATGTTGGCCAAGATCAGGATGTGTCGTGATGGCCCCTGTGGTCAAATAGCTGACTGCACTCCACCAATTGAAGAATGACAAATTGGACGAGGATCGAGAGGAGTGCTGGTGTTTGTCGATTCCCAACCCCAGATGATGAAGAACGTCAGTCGATGTAAAGCAGTCACCTTCAGCTAAAGTGCCTCTTTTGTTTCCCCTGTAAATCTTTAGGCTTGACGGAGAACTTTTTAAAAACCTGCCAAAGTAAATTGGCGCACTGAATTCTGAGCTGAAAGGCTGGAAGAATGTTTGACTTGAGCATTTATTAGCTGAGTGCTGAGTTTCTTTCCCTTGCTGTCCCCTGGTTTTGCTGCAGTCTGAGTAATTTATCACCAATCAATATTGTAACAAAACGCCCTACTGCTTTGAATGCAGCCCGTGACTCTGCTGCCATTTTATTGTCGAAGAAAATGGGAAGGTAAGAGAGAGAGAAAGAGAAAGGGAGAGAGGGAAAGGGAGAGAGAGAAAGAGAGACAGAGAGAAAGAGAGAAAGGGAGACAGATACAGAAAGGGAGAGAGAGAAAGTGAGAGAAAGAAAGGAAGAGAAAGAGAAAGAAAGAGAGAGAGGGGAGAAAGAGGGAGAAAAGGAGAAAGAAAAAGAGAGAATGAAAAAGAGAGAAAAAGATAAATACAAGAGAAAGAAAGCGCGAAAGAAAGAAAGAGAGAGAAAAAGAGAAATAATATGAAAGATGGAGAAAGAGAGTGAAAGAGAGAGCAAGAAAAAGAAAGGGAAAGAGAAAGGGAGAAAGAGAGAGAAAGAAAAAGAAAAAAATCGAAAGAGCAAAAGAAAGAAAAAGAGCAAAAGAAAGAAAGAGCAAGAAACAGAGAAATAATGTGAAATAATCGAAGGAAAGAAAGAGAAAGCAAGAGCAAGAGAAAGTAAGAGTGAAAGAAAGAAAGAATAGAGGAATGAAGGAAAAAACTTGCGTTTCTATAGTGTCTATCATGACTACTGGATGTCCCAAAGTGCTTCACAACCATTGGAGTACATTTAAAATGTAACCACTGTGTCAAGCTGCAGAATGAGCAATGAATAATTGTGACAACTCAAAGGTTAGATTTCCTAAATCTATGGAGCTGAACAAATGGCCAGCAATATCAACTTTCATTTATCACACTTTCAACATCCCAAGATGCTTCATTATCAAACACAAAACATGGCACTGAGCCAAAGAAGGCTCTTTGGAACCTAATGCTTTCCCTGTGGATTGGTTTTAAGGTGCACCTCAAGAGGAGAGAGAGAGAGAGAAATGGAAAGGCAGAGAGATTTGGCGAGGGAATTCCAGATCTTCGATCATCAGCTGGAAGCACAAGTGCCAGTGATGGGATGAAGTAAGGCAGGATAGAGGTGAGAGATTAGATTTGGTGAGTGCTGCAGGGAGCTTGTTACGGAGTTAGAGTGTGGTGAGAATCTGATCGTGCAGTCTGAATAGAGGGTCTTTTAGTTCTTATCCTTCCTTCAAAGTCAGTGTATAGCACAGTTACTGACCATTAAGTGTCAGTATTGCTAAAGCTGCCTTTCTACCCCTTATTTCCAAATTTTAGTATTCTAACACTTGGCTCAAGGAGAAAAAGGAAGCAAGAACAATTTTCTGCCCTGAATTGACTTGGAGATTTGAAGGTGGCATTCCCACGTGCCTGCTGGTCTTTCCCTCATGGTGGTATAGGTTGTAGATTTCAAAGGTTGCTGCTAAAGAAGCCTTAATGAGTTGCTATCCTGCATCTTGCAGAGGGGACTCATTGCTGCTGCTGTGGGAGTGAATGTTGAAGGTGTTGACTTGGGAGAAAGCAGGACTAGGCTATGGAGTTGGATGATCAGCCATGATCGTGATGAATGGCGGAGCAAGCTCAATGGGCCAAATGGCCTCCTCCTGCTCCTATCTTCTATGTTTCTATGTATTGATGAAGTGGGCCGCTTTGTCTGGGATGGCATTGAACCTTTTGAGTATTTTTACAGCTGCACTCATCCGGGCAAGTGGAGAACATCATCACATTTCTGATTTGTACATTGGAGATGGTTTTGGACAGTCAGGAGGTGAGTTACTCACTGCAGAACTCTCATGCCTCTGACCTGCTCTTGTAGTCAGAATATTTAGATGGCTGGGCCAGTTAGGTTTCTGGCCAATGAGAACTCCCAGGATGTTGATGGGGTGTATTCAGGAGTGGCAATGGCAGGGGAAGGTGGATCAGTCCCATCTTGTTGGAGATGGTGACGTGGAACTTGTGTGGTGTGAATTTTACTTGCCTATATCAGCCCAAACCTGAATGTTGTCCTGTCTGACCACATGTGGGCATGGACTGCTTCATTATCCGAGGAGTTACAAATGGAGTTGAATACTGAGCAAGCATCAGCAAACTGCTTAAATTATTCCCCAGCCTATTTATTTGCTGTTCTATATAAAGCATTCAACTCAAATATTCCCTATCTGTAAAATAATTCATCCTTCGATCTCCAATGTTCGATGTAATAACATTGCCCACTTCCCAAAGATGTGCAGGTTAGGTCATGCTAAATTGCCCCTCAGTGTGCAAATATGTGCAGGTTAGATGGATTAACCATGATAAATGCCTGGAGTTATGGAGATAGGGTGGAAGGGAGCACCTGGGTAAGAGACCTGGCGGGGGGGGGGGGATTTTCCCACTCTGCCCATCACGGGAATTGCAGCGGGTGGGGTCGGACCACGCAAACGTCTGTTGACATCGGGCGGGATTTGCAGGTTTTGAGGTGAGCGCGGCCGGAAAATCCCGGCCTCTGTCAGAGAGTCGGTGCAGACTCGATGGGCCGCGTGGCCTCCTTCTGCACTGTAGAGATTCTATGGCCAAATTGTTACCGCCCCACCAGCCATGGGAATCAGAGTGGGAGAGGGGCAGATCATGGAAAGGTCGGTTGACCTCGGGCAGGATTTTACGGTTTCGAGATGAGCGAGGCTGGAAAATCCCGCCCGATGACTCTATCTAACAACTGGGATCCATGATTCTATATTATAATTCACTCAACTATTCAAGTCAATTTCAGAACAGAATGGTTTGAAACCATTCCCCAACCAATGCTGATTTGTGTCATCAGTCTATCAGATGGTGACAGCTGTGCACAGGCCAGAACAACAAGCCTCTGTATTCATTTATTTACCCAAATAGTACACCAAAGCAAAGACAGAAGATATCACCATACTTGTGGACACCACATTCTGCAATCCCAAAGCCTAAACCCCTCCTCCTCCTGACAGGTGCCTCTTACTCATCTTTTAAGAATATTTTCTACAATCAGCCTCTTCGACCAAGGTTTTAGTCTTACCCAGTAACTCCCATTCTGACCAAATAAAAATAAAATACCAGAGCGCACTGTTCAGAACTACAAACTATGTATTTAAGTTCAAGGACCCCAGCTATAACTTCAGAGTCTCAGAATAAACAAGATGTCCCTTAGATAGGGTTTTCATGGAAGTCCATAAGCTGTATATCATAAGAAGGAGGTGATGACCTCGTGCTTTATTATTGCTAGACTATTAATCCAGAAGCCCAGATAATGTCCTGGGGACCCAGGTTCGAATCCCACCATGATTTGGTGGAATTTGAATTCAATAAAAAAATATCTGGAATTAAGAATCTACAGTTGACCATGAAACCATTGTCGATTGTCAGAAAAAAACCCATCTGATTTGCTAACATAGAAACATAGAAGATAGGAGCAGGAGGAGGCCATTTGGCCCTTCGAGCCTGCTCCGCCATTCATTACGATCATGGCTGATTGTCCAACTCAATAGCCTAATCCTGCTTTCTCCCCATAACCTTTGATCCCATTCGCCCCAAGTGCTATATCCAGCCGCCTCTTGAATACATTCAATGTTTTGGCATCAACTACTTCCTGTGGTAATGAATTCCACAGGCTCAACACTCTTCGGGTGAAGAAATGTCTCCTCACCTCCGTCCTAAATGGTCTACCCTGAATCCTCAGACTGTCCTTTAGGGAAGGAAATCTGCCATCCTTACCTGGTCTAGCCTACATGTGACTCCAGAGCCACAGCAATGGGGTTGACTCTCAACTGTTCTCTGAAATGGCCGAGCAAGCCACTCAGATCAAGGGCAACTCAGGAAGGGCAATCAATGCAGGTCTGCCAGCGACACCCATGTCCCACGAATGAATTAAAAAAAATAGTGGTTTAAGGCTGAATGGGGTTCAGATATTTAAGAAGTGCTAAGATGGTGAGGTGTCACTTGTGTGGTGGATCAATGGCCATCAATCTCACCTATCAGTTAGAAGGTGGTCTTACTCCGACAAGTTGAGCATCAAATATAGTCCACTCAATAGTGCAGCTGAGTAGCGAGGAAGTGGTGCACTGTTGGAGGTTCTGGCTTTTCTATGAGATGTCAAACTGAGGTCTTTCAGGTAGAAGTTCCGATGGCGGTATTTTGAAGATGAGCAGAGGAATTCTCACTGGTGCATTGCGAAGACTGAAGCCACATTTAATTGGAGAAACTATCTGCTCATTCAATGTTGGACAAGGAATCTGGCCATTAAGAGACAAAGGCAGAGTTGAGAGAAGAGGCAGTGACTCAAGCTGTGTGTCATCACCATAGAAGTAGAAACTGATGCTGCATTTCAGATGATATTTTGACCACAGATAGACCCTAATAAATGTAACTGACTCCAGACAGAGCCAAATTAAAATAGAACCATGGAATCCATATAGTGCAGAAGGAGACCTTCAATCCATTGAGTCTGTACTGAATCTCCAAGGAGCATAGTAACCAGGCCCACCCCACACCGTCCCCACTGCAATCATCTCACGCATTTACCATAACTAATTCCCCCTAACCTACACAGCTTTGGCCACTAAGGGGCAATTTACCACAGCCAATTCACCTAACCTGCATATTTTTAGACTGTGGGAGGAAACCGGAGCACCCGGAGAAAACACACGCAGACATGGAGAGAACATGCAAACTCCACACAGACAGTGACCCAAGGCCGTAATTGAACCTGGATCCCTGGCTCTCTGAGGCAGTAGTGTTAACTGCTGTGCCACCGTGCCACCCCTAGACTGACCCTAATCAATAAAGGAACTGATGCCAGACAGACATTAGTCAAGAAAGGACCTTCCTCTAAGCAGACATTAATCAATACAGTTACTGAGCCAGGACAGATTGCAATTCATGTAATAACAGACACCAGCGAGATCCAAATTAAGATGGTAACTGAGCTGAGACAGACACTAATCAATATAGTAACTTGCCCTAAAAAGACCCTAATCACTATAATAAGTGATCCTAGAAAGACAATAATAAATACATTAACTGACATGAGTGTTATGATCCAGATGATGTTAATTGCTATGTACATCAAATCCCAAAGGGAAACATGACCCATATATCACAACCTTTTTTTTGTATTCTGGCAACAAAAAGAAAAGTCTACTAAATATAAAAGTCACTAATTCCCGTAACACTTTTACTATTTTAAACATTAAATTAAAACATTTATTAAGAGTAGAAAAAGAAAGGTAGGCACACAAATTTACAGACAGTTAAAATTTGTTTCACGGAACATACCTCAAAAAAACCTCACTTACTTAGACACACAGGTAAACATCTTCTAGGCAACACTTTTTTTTAGTCGTTTAACTGCAAACCTCCAGTAAAGTAATACAATTGCTGTCGGAAAGTGATATCACAAACTCACTTCCACTCTGCTGTGGAAATTCAAGAAACTTCAAATGTAAAGCTGGAAAACAGACACTTTTCTGGCTTGGTTGAAATGGCTGCTTCAAATTTTATCTTCACAGACTTTTCCCAACACTGAGCTGTACCCAGGAGATATCACAGAGGTCATTTCACCTTAAATATCATTTTCCTTTTTCATCTTTGTTTCCATTGCCTTTAACGCTCTTTGAAACTTAGTCCGAAAATGTCCAAATGTATCATGTTCTCATTGATCTCATTTTCAGATCAATAAAATGTAACACTCTTGCCCTGTTTAATTAAGGTATTTTCTAAGTTATAAAACATTTTACTCCCCTTTGAAATTTAACAGTTAAAAATCCAAACACTTACTTATCTTCTAATGCAAATTTCTACTGACTTGATTCTTACTCACAGAAAATTCATTTGGCAATACCGACGACAAATGCATGCGTGTAACACATACACTGCTTTCTTAACCTGCTGAATTTTCACACACAGACAGATCCACAAGCCTGCTTCACGGAATACAACACAGACCCCATAAATATTAAAAATGCTAACATCTCTCATCATATTGAGATTGACCAAAGGCAATAGGGAACTGATTTAAGACAGACACTAATCAAAATAGTAACTGACCCCAGACAGACACTAATCAAAATAGTAACTGACCCCAGACAGACACTAATCAATACAGTAACTGACCCCAGACAGACACTAATCAATACAGTAACTGACCCCAGACAGACACTAATCAATACAGTAACTGACCCCAGACAGACACTAATCAATACAGTAGCTGACCCCAGACAGACACTAATCAAAATAGTAACTGACCCCAGACAGACACTAATCAATAGAGTAACTGACCCCAGACAGACACTAATCAATACAGTAACTGACCCCAGACAGACACTAATCAATACAGTAACTGACCCCAGACAGACACTGTTCAATGCAGCGAATGACATCAGACAGACACTAATGTTTTTGACCCCCGACAGACCCTTTTCAATATCAAAACTGACACCAGATAGTCCCATATTAATGACCACAGACAGATACTAGTCCAAATAGTAACCAACCCTAAAAAGGCACTCGTTAATGTAGTAGCTGATACCAGACGTCTAACCTTACACAACACGGACTACATCAGTTTAAGAAGGCAGCTCACGACCACATTCCCAATGTCAAATAGGGATGGGCAATAAATGCTGGCCCAGCCGGCAACATCAACATCCCATGAATGAATTTTTTAGAATCAGAGTCATAAAATTTTACTGCACAGATGGAGGACCTTCGGCCCATCGTGTCTGCAGCGGTTCCCAATGAGCTATCCAGCTAGTCCCATTCTCAAGCTATCTTTGTAACCCTCCAAATTTATCACTTTCAAATATGTATCCAACTCTCTTTTGAAACATCCAATGGAATCTGCCTCCACCACTCTCCCAGGCAGTGCATTCCAAATCCTAACCACACTCTGAATAAAGAAGTTTCTCCTCATCTCACTCCTAGCACTCTCACTGGCCATCTTGAAATTGTGACCTCCAGACACTGACATCCCAACTCGTGGAAACAGAATATCCTTCTTCACCCTGTCAAAATTCTTCATCATTTTGAACACCTCGATAAGATCACTTCTCCAAAGAGAATAAGGCAATTTCTCCAATCTTTCTTTGTATCTAAAATTCCCCATGATAGAATCATAGAAACTCTACAGTACAGAAAGAGGCCATTCGGCCCATCGAGTCTGCACTGACCACAATCCCATCCAGGCCCTACCCCCATATCCCAACATATTTTACCCGCTAATCCCTCTAATCTACACATCCCAGGACACTAAGGGGCAATTTAAGCATGGCTAATCAACCTAACCCGCACATCTTTGGACTGTGGGAGGAAACCGGAGCACCTGGAGGAAACCCACGCAGACACAAGGAGAATGTGCAAACTCCACACAGACAGTGACCCAAGCCGGGAATCGAACCCAGGACCCTGGAGCTGTGAAGCAGCAGTGCTAACCATTGTACTACCGTGCCAACCACTGTACTACCGTGCCGCCCTGGTGTCATTCTAGTAAATCCCCTTTGCACTCTCTCTAGGGATTTAATATCCTTCCTTAAATAAGGTGCCCAGAACTGAACACAATACTCCAAATATGGTCTGACCAATGGCTTGTAGAGGTATTCTTTGCTTCGTACTCTAAGCCTCAAATTGTAACCCCAAGAATCCTATGAGCCTTCTTAACAACTGTTTCACCTTGCCTGGCCACCTTCAGAGAATTATGCATTTGGACCCTCTGATCCTGTACGCCCCTCAATGTTGTACCATTGAGCCCATATCTACCCTTTTGGCCAACTTGTCAATGTCTGTCTGAAGTCACTCAGCATTATCCTCACTATTCACTGTCGTCCCCAGCTTAGTATCATCTGCAAATTTAGAGATTTTTCCCACAACCCCCATCTCTAAATCGTTTATATAAACCAGAAAAAGCAAGGGTCCCAACATTGATCCCTGGGGAACACCACTTTATACTCATCACCAATCTGAGAAATGCCCATCTCAACCTACCCTCTGTTCCTTAGCCAACTTCTAATCCATGCTGCCAAGGACTCATCAATCCCAAGCATTTCTAATTTGCCTACTAACCTGTCATTTGGCACCATATCAAATGTTTTCTGAAAGTCCAAATGTACAACATCCACGGCAGTACCCTCATCCAATGCCTGCGTCACCTTATCTTAAGGAAGTGGGCCTGGAAATATTAGATCAATTGGTGGTTATTATCCAAAATTCTTTGGACTCTGGAATAGTTCCTACAGATTGGAGGGTAGCTAATGTAAGCCCACTATTCACAAATGGAGATAGAGCGAAAACAGGGAACTATGGACCAGTGAGCCTAACATCGATACTGGGGAAGTTGCTAGAATATCTTCTCAAGGATTTCATAACTTGGCATTTGGAAGGCAGTGGTTTAATCAGACAAGGTCAGCATGGATTTGCAAAAGGGAAATCCTTCGGCTTGACGAATCTATTGGAATCTTTGAGGGTATAACTAGTAGAGTTGATTGAGGAGAGCCAGTGGATGTGGTTTATTTAAACTTTCAGACTGCTTTCGACAAGGTCTACGATGTAAAGTTAAAGCACATGGGATTGTGGGTAATGTCTTGAGATGGATAGAAAACTGGTTAGCAGATAGGAAGCAAAGAGTTGGCATAAATGGGTCTTTTTCTGATTGGCAGTCAGTGACTAGTGGGGTTCCATAGGGATCTGTGCTAGGACCCCTACTGTTCACATTATATATGAATGATTTGGAAGAGGGATCTGAATGTATTATCTCAAAATTTGCAGATGATACAAAGTTGGGTGGGAGGGTGAGCTGTGAGGAGGATGCAGAGATGCTTCAGCGTGATTTGGACAGGCTGAGTGTGTGGGTATCTGCATGGCAGAAGCAGTATAATGTGGATAAATATGAAGGTATCCATTTTGGTAGCAATAATAGGAAGACAGATTATTACTTGAATGGGTGTAAATTGAGAGAAGTGAATACTCAACGAGACCTTGGAGTCTTTGTGCATCAGTCACTAAAAGTAAACGCGTGGGTAAGCAGGCAGTAAAGAAGTCAAATGGTACGTTGGCCTTCATAGCGAGAGGATTTGAGTACAGGGATAGGGATGTTTTGTTGCAATTGTATCGGGCGTTGATGAGGCCACATCTGGAATATTGTGTGCAACTTTGGTGTCCTTATCTGAGGAAGGATGTCCTTGCTATAAAAGGAGTACAGTGAAGGTTTACCAGACTGATTGCTGGGATTTCAGGTCTGTCACATGAGGAGAGACTAAGTCAGTTAGGATTATATTCACTGGAATTTAGAAGAATGAGAAAGGATCTCATAGAAGCTTATAAAACTCTAACAGGGTTAGACAGGATAGATTCAGAAAGAATGTTCCCAATAGTGTGGGAGTCCAGAACTAGGGGTCATAGTTTGAGGATAAGGAGTAAACCTTTAAGAACCGAGGTGAGGAGAAATTTCTTCACCCAGAGGGTGGTGAATGTGTGGAATTCCCAACCACAGAATGTAGTTGAGGCTAAAACGTTGTCTGATTTCAAGAAGAAATTAGATATAGCTCCTGGGACTAAAGGGATCAAGGGATATGAGAGGAAGGGGGGATCAGGATGTTGAATTTGACGATCAGCCATGATCAAAATGAATGGCGGAGCAGGTTCGAAAGGCTGAATGGCCTCCTCCTGTTTCTAGTTTCTTTGTTTCTATGTTGTCAAAATAGTCAATTAAATGGGGGAGATTGAGTAATGAGAATGCTGTTCATGCTGCAATAGCAAAAATGTTGGGATAGCGTTATGTTATAACAATAAGATAAATGCATAAGGCTTATAAAAATGTGAGACTTCAAGTAAACAAATGCAACTTTAAATCCATGGGATAAATTATTGTGGGGAGGTGTAGTATAAGGCTTTAGTATATACAGGGTTATGATGGGGCACTAAGAAAGCACAAGATCCAAAGTAAAGGTCAGTGTGGCGTTGGCCAGAGATGTGATAAAACTTAGAAGTGGAGAGATGTCCTTGCCTATAGACGTTACTGTAGATATCAATATAGGTTCAAGCAGTCAATGAAGACTTCTACAAACATACAGAGGGCTACGAAAATTTTCTTAAGGGACACGTTCTGTAACCAAAAACATTACCAAAAAACAGATGATAATCGATATAGCAACTGACCTCACACACAACACGATCAATACAGTAACTGACGATGGATGAGAAAAATATCAGCCATGATTGAATGGTGGAGCAGACTCGATGGGCCGAGTGGCCTAATTCTGCTTCTACGTCTTAAGGTCTTATGGTCTTATGGGTGGACATGAATCAATATAGTCACTGATGGCTGTCAGGCTATAATTTATCGGGTAACTAACCCCACTGCGGCTGCGTTAAAATCCTGGATCTCCCTCTCCAAACCTTCAGTGGGTGTCCCTCCGCCACAGGGAGGTTCAAGAAGGCAGCTCACCGCCACCTTCTCAAGCGTATTTAGGGATGGGCAATGAATGCTGGCTTGGCCAGCAATGCCCACACCCTGTAACTTGTTTTTAAAAAAAATCCATATAGTATCAAATCCCAAACATACCATAATTAACTGACCCCAGACAGACAAAAGTCAATATTGTAACTGATCCCACACAGATGCTAAACAAGATAGAAACTTGAGTCTAGACAGACGAGAAGCAATTTACCTGAAGGAATAATCAACATAGTGAACTTACACCCGTGGTATATGTTCAATGAAGAGAGCAGGAGGGCAGACCAGAAGCAGCATCAGGCATACCGAAAAATGAGGTAGCAACCTGGTGAAGCCACAACACAGGACTACTTGCATGCCAAACAGCATAAACAGCTAGTAATAGACAGAACTAAGAAATTCCACAACCAATGGATCAGATCTAAGCTCTGTAGCCCTATCACGTCCAGCCATAATTTATGGTGGACAATTAAACAACTGTGGAGGAGACTCCACAAATATCCCATCCTCAATGGTAGAGGAGCCCAGCACATCAGTGCAAAAGATAAGGCTGAAGGATTTGCAACAATCTTCAGCCAGAAATACCGAGTGGATGATCCATCTCGGCCTCCTCCGGCGGTCCCCAGCATCACAGATCAGTCTTCAAGCAATTCAATTCGCTTCACGTGATATCAAGAAACAGCTGAAGGCACTGGATGCTGCAAAGACTAAGGGCCCTGACAATATTCCGGCAATAGTCCTGAAGACTTGTACTCCTAAACTTTCTGCACCCCTAGCCAAGATGTTCCAGTACAGCTACAACACTGGCATCTAACCGGCAATATGAAAAATTGCCTGTACAAAAGAAATGGGACAAATCCAACCCGGCCAATTACTGCCCTACTGATCCACTTTCAATCATCAGTACAGTGATGGTAGGGATCATCAACAGTGCTATAAAACAGTGCTATAAAAATGGTTTTGGTTATGGAGGGTCAGTCATCTCAGGTCCAGGACATCTCTGCAAGAGTCCCTCAGGGTAGTGTCCTAGGCCAAACCATCTTCAGCTGCTTCATCAATAACCTTCCCTCCATCATAAGGTCAGAAGTAGGGATATTTGCCGATGAATGTACAATATTCAGCACCATTCGCGACTCCTCAGATACTGAAGCAGTCCATGTTCAAATGCAACAAGACCTGGACAATGCCAAGGCTTGGGCTGACAAATGGCAAGTAACATTCACACCACATGAATGCCACCAATAAGAGACACGCTAACCACCACCCCTTGACATTCAATGGTGTTACCATCACTGAATCCCCCACTGTCAACATCCTTGGGGTTACCATTGACCAGGAACACAATTGGACTCACCACATAAACACAGTGGCGACAAGATCAGGTCAGAGGTTATGAATACTGCGACGAGTAACTCACCGCCTGACTCCCCAAAGACTATCCACCGTCAACAAGGCACAAGTCAGGACTGTGATGGAATACTCCCCACTTGCCTGGATGGGTGCAGCTCCAACAACACTCAAGAAGCTCGACACCATCCAGGACAAAGCAGCCCGCTTGATTGGCATCACATCCACAAACATCCACTCCCCCCACCACCGACGCTCAGTAGCAGCAGTGTGTACCATCTACACTGCGGCAATTCACCAAAGATCCTTAGACAGCACCTTCCAAACCCACAACCACTTCCATCTAGAACAGCGGTGTCCAAACTCTGATCCGGATCCGGCCCACTGCAGGCCGGATGTGGCCTGCGGGCCGTAGTTTGGAGACCCCTGATCTAGAAGGACAAGGGCAGCAAATAAATTGGAACACCACCACCTGCAAGTTCCCCCCCCACCAAGCCACTCACCATCCTGACTTGGAAATATATCACCGTTCCTTCACTGTTGCTGGATCAAAATGCTGGAATTCCCTCCCTAATGGCATTGTGGGTCAACCCATAGCATGTGGACTGCAGCGATTCAAGGAGGCAGCTCACCATCACCTTCTCAAGGGTAACTAGGGATGGGCAATAAATGCTGGCCAGCCAGCGACGCCCATGTCCCACGAATGAATAAAAAAAACCCTGCTCACTGACACTCAGTTTGGGTTCCGCCAGGGTCGCTCAGCTCCTGACCCCATTACAACCTTGGATGAAAAAGAGAGGTTACAGCAGGGATTCACCAGAATGTTGTCTGGGATGGAGCATTTGAGCTATAAGGTGAGACTTTGGATTATTTTCTTTAGGGCAGAGAGGCTGAGAGGGGGGGGGGGGGGGCATGATTGAGGTGTATAAGATCATGGATAGGGTGAATAGGAACCAGCTGTGCCCCTTGGTTGAGGGGTCAATCACAAGGGGGCATAGTTTTCGGATGAGAAGCAGGAGATTGAGAGGGGGTTTGAGAAAAACATTTTTCACTCAGTGGATGGTGGGAATCTGGAATGCACCTTCTGGGAAGATAGTGGAGGCGGGAAACCTTGCAACGTTTAAAAAATATTTGGATGAGTACTTGAAACATCACAAATTCAGGGGTATGGGACAAGTGCTGGAAAATGGAATTAGCGCGACTTTTGTGGTAGTTATTGATGGTGCAGAATTAAATGGGCTGAAGGGCCTTTTCCATGCTGTATGACTCAATGATTCAATGGACAAAAGAGCTGAATGCCTGAGATGAGGTGAGAGTGACTGCCCTTAACATCAAGTCAGCATTTGATCAAGTATAGAACTGGAGTCAATGGGAATCGGGGAAAACCCTCCACAGGTTGGAGACATTCCTGGCACAGAGGAAGATGTTGTGGTGGTTGGAGGTCAATCATCTCCAGGACATCGCTGCAGGAGTCCCTCAGGGCAGTGTCCTACACCCAACCATCTCCAGTTGCTTCATCAATGACCTTCCTTTCATCATTAGGTCAAAAATGGGGATGTTCACCAATGACTGCACAATTTTCAGCTCCATTCACGACTCCTAAGATATTGAAATAGTGCATGTCCAAATTAAGCAAGACCTGGACAAGCTTGGGCTGACAAGTGGCAAGTAACATTTGTGCCACATAAATGCTAGGAAATGATCATCTCCAACAAGAAAGAATCTAACCATTGCCCTTGACATTCAAAGATATTACCATCACTGAATCCCCTAATATCAACATCATGGGGATTACCGTTGACCAGGAACTGAATTGGACAACCCATACAAATATTGTGGCTACAAAAGCAGGTCAGAAGCTGGGAATTCTGCAGCAAATAACTCACCTCCTGACTCGCCAAATCCTGTCCACCATCTACACGGCACAAGTCAGGACCGTGATGGAATAATCTCTACTCAACACTCAAGGAGCTTGACACCATCCAGGACAAAGCAGCCCACTTGATTGCTACCCCTTCCACAATCATTCCACCACTGACAAACAGTGGCAGCTGTGTGTACCATCTACAAGATGCACTCTAGGAACTCACCAAGGCTCCTTAGGCTGCATCTTCCAAACCCACAACCGCTACCATCTAGACGGACAAGGTCAGCAGACACATGCAATGACTACACCTAGAAGTCCCCTTTCAAGTCACTCACCATCCTGACTTGGAAATATATCACCATTCCTTCACTGTTGCTATGTCAAAATCCTGGAACTCCCTCCCGAACAGTACTCGCCTGTCCTACACTAAAGGAGTGCAGTGGTTCAAAATGTCAGCTCACCACCATCTTCTCAAGGACAACTAGGGATGGGCAATAAATCCTGGCCTAGCCAGTGATGCAAATATCCTGCAAAATGAATATAAAAATAATGTGTGTAGGTAGACACTAATTAATAGAGTAATGGACAGCAGGAAGACACTCATCAATAGGGACCTTTGACAGCCCCTAATCAATATAACAACAGACCTCTGACATGTTTTAAAAATTCTTTCAAGGGATGTGGCCGTCACTGGCAAAGCCAACATTTGTTGCCCATCTCTATTTGCCCTGAACTGAGTGACTTGCTAGGCCACTTCAAAGGGTATTTAAGAGCTAAACACATTGCTGTGGGTCTGGAGTCACGTGTAGGCCAGACCAAGTAAGGATGGCAGATTTCCTTCTCTGAAGAACATATGATTCAGGTGGGGTTTTACAACTGCTCGGGACCAGGTCGGAAACTCCAAGGTATATTATGAAATTAGCGTAGACCCCAACTTTATTTGACGTTGGCATTAGTTTGAGTATGGGCGGGATTTTACGGCCTTTCTCGAGCGAGACCGGAAATCCCTGCCTGAGGTCAACAGACATTTCTGTTGTCCACCCCTTGCCCACTCTGATTCTGTGCTGGGTGAGGCGATAGAATTCCGGCGCATGTGTTTCACTCTAAGGGTGATTCTATTAACGTATTAGGGAGCTTTTATTCAAACAAACTTTATTTAATAACAGAGTTAACATATAACGAGAAGGAAACATATAATTTTCACCAATTGAAATACTTAAACATGACAAGGTATAATTCTTAACAACTAGCTATTTCTATAGTCCCAATTTAAGCAATATCCCCACAGATATACATCCTTCTTCAGAATCAATTAGCACAAAAATAGATATGCTCACATGGGTGCTATGTTTCTAATCTTTTAATCCCTCTTGACAGAGATACAGAAAGACATCTGTCTTCTGGCTCCCTTATAGCAGCATCAAGAGAGAGATCCATCTTTAAACAGCAGAACTTCAGAGAAAGTGACCTATTTTCCGTCAGGTCCCAGTCTCCAATCTCCAGAGAGAGAAAGAAAGAGACAGAGAGCTACTTCTCTCTAAAGATACCAAGCAAGCAGCAACTGAGCACAAAAATAACAACTCTGCATTGGTCCAGATTGAAACAAACATTACAGCAGTTAAGATCAATTATACTTCTGCAGCATCAACATGTAGGCTGCCTGTGATAAACAAAGCAGCAGCGATTTTTAAAAATCCTGCACAAGAAACATGACACAAATACATTTCTTAAAGGCACAGTATCGTCACAACGCCAATCAATGATAATTCACCATTCCTCAGACTTGCATTCAATTCCAGATTTATTCATGAAGTTTAAATTCCACCAGCTGCCAATGTGGGAGTTGAACATTGATTTTACTTTTTATTAATTCATAGGACATGGGCATCGCTGGCTGGCCAGCCTCTATTGCCTTTCCCTAGTTGCCTTAGAGTCATAGAGTCGTTGAGGTTTATAGCATGGAAAGAGGCCCTTCGGCCCAACTTGTTCATGCTGCCCTTTTAAAAAAAAAACCCTTAAGCTAATCCCAATTGCCCGCATTTGACCCATATCCCTCTATACCCATCGTACCCATATAATTCTCTAAATGCTTTTTAAAAGATAAAATTGTACCCGCCTCTACTACTACTTCTGGCAGCTTGTTCCAGACACTCACCATCCTCTGTGTGAAACAATTGCCCCTCTGGACACTTTTGTATCTCTCCCCTCTCACCTTAAACCTATGCCCTCTAATTTTAGACTCCCCTACCTTTGGGAAAAGATATTGACTGTCTACCTTGTCAATGCCCCTCATTATTTTATAGACCTCTATAAGATCACCCCTCAGCCTCCTACGCTCCAAGGAAAAAAGCCCCAGTCTATTCAGACTTTAATTATAACTCAATCCATCAAGTCCCGGTAGCATCCTAGTAAATCTTTTCTGCACTCTTTCTAGTTTAATAATATCCTTTCTATAATAGGATGACCAGAATTGCACACAGTATTCCAAGTGTGGCCTTACCAATGTCTTGGACAACTTCAACAAGATGTCCCAACTCCTGTATTCAATGTTCTGACCGATGAAACCAAGCATGCCGAATGCCTTCTTCACCACTCTGTCCACCTGTGACTCCACTTTCAAGGAGCTATGAACATGTACCCCGAGATCTCTTTGTTCTGTAACTCTCCCCATCGCCCTACCATTAACTGAGTAAGTCCTGCCCTGGTTCAAAATACCAAAATACATCACCTTACATTTGTCTAAATTAAATTCCATCTGCCATTCGTCAGCCCACTGGACCAATTGATCAAGATCCCGTTGCAATTGGAGATAACTTTCTTCACTATGCCACCAATCTTGGTGTCATCTGCAAACTTACTAACCACGCCCCCGATATTCTCATCCAAATCATTAATATAAATGACAAATAACAGTGGACCCAGCACTGATCCCTGAGGCACACTGCTGGTCACAGGCCTCCAGTTTGAAAAACAACTCTCTACAACCACCCTCTGGTTTCTGTCAAGGAGCCAATTTTGTATCCATTTAGATACCTCACCCTGGATCCCGTGAGATTTAACTTCATGCAACAACCTATCATGCGGTACCTTGTCAAAGGCCTTGCTAAAGTCCATGGAGACAACATCAACAGCACTGCCCTCATCTACCTTCTTGGTTACCCCTTCAAAAAACTCAAATAAATTTGTGAGACATGATTTTCCACTCACAAAGCCTTGCTGACTGTCCCTAATCAGTCCTTGAATCTCTAAATGCCTGTGGGTCCTTGGAGGGCAGTTGAGAGTCAACCACATTGCTGCGGCTCTGGAGTCACAACAAACTCTCCAGCAACTGACACCGGACAGACACTAATGATAAATGACACAATTCAAAACATAATCAGAAAAGTAACTAATGCCACAGGGAGACAGATGAATCTTGTAAATTGCCCGAGAACGTATTAAGAACATTAATAATGTCAAGACAACATTGAGCAGGACATTGAATTATTTCAGAGACAACTCATTCAAGGGAGGATCTGACTCCAGAAATATAGTAACTCACCCACAGAGACGCTAATTCATAAAGGAAATGACCTCACACAGACAAGAATCAACATAGTAACTGGCCCCAGACAGGCACTAATCAATATAGCAAGTGACCCCAGACAGACACTAATCAATATAGGAACTGAACCCAGACACCAATCAATGTAGTAACTGACCCCAGACAGACACTAATCAACATAGTAACTGACCCCAGACAGACACAGATCAAAATAACAACTGACGCCAGACACTAATCAATATAGTAACTGACCACAGACAGGCACGAATCAATGTAGTAAATGAACTTAGACACTAATCAATATAGTCACTGTCCCCAGACAGACACTAATCAATATAGGAACTGACCCCAGACAGACACTAATCAAGATAGTAACTATATCCAGACAGACACTAATCAATATAGTAACTATATCCAGACAGACACTAATCAATATAGTAACTGACCCCAGACAGACACTAATCAAGATAGTAACAGACCCCAGACAGACACTAATCAATATAGTCACTGTCCCCAGACAGACACTAATCAAGATAGTAACTATATCCAGACAGACACTAATCAATATAGTCACTGTCCCCAGACAGACACTAATCAAGATAGTAACTATATCCAGACAGACACTAATCAATATAGTAACTGACCCCAGACAGACACGAATCAATATCGTAACTGACACCAGACAGGCACGAATCAATATCGTAACTGACACCAGACAGGCACGAATCAATATTGTAAATGACGACAGAAACTAATCGATGCAGCAACTGACCACAGGCACACATTAACCAATAAAGTAACTGACCCCAGACAGAAACTAATCAATATAGTAACTGGCCGCAGACAGACACTAATCAATAAAATAACTGACCCCAGACAGACACTAATCAATACAGTAACTGACCCCAGACAGACACTAATCAATAAAATAACTGACCCCAGACAGTAAATGACCACAGACACTAATCAATGCAGCAACTGACCACAGGCAGACATTAACCAATAAAGTAACTGACCCCAGACAGAAACTAATCAATACAGTAACTGACCCCAGACAGACACTAATCAATACAGGGTCTGACCCCAGACAGAGACTAATCAATATAGTAACTGACCCCAGACACCAATCAATACACTAACTGACCTTAGACAAACACTAATCAATATAGTAAATGACCACAGACACTAATCAATGCAGCAACTGACCACAGGCAGACATTAACCAATAAAGTAACTGACCCCAGACAGAAACTAATCAATACAGTAACTGGCCGCAGACAGGAACTAATCAATATAGTAACTGACTGCAGACAGAAACGAATCAATATAGTAACTGACGCCAGACAGAAACTAATCAGTATAGTAACTGACCCCAGACAGACACTAATCAATACAGTAACTGACCCCAGACAGACACTAATCAATAAAATAACTGACCCCAGACAGACACTAATCAATACAGTAACTGACCCCAGACAGACACTAATCAATAAAATAACTGACCCCAGACAGACACTAATCAATACAGTAACTGACCCCAGACAAACACTAATCAATACAGTAACTGACCCCAGACAAACACTAATCAATACAGTAACTGACCCCAGACAAACACTAATCAATACAGTAACTGACCCCAGACAGACACTAATCAATACAGTAACTGACCCCAGACAGACACTAATCAATACAGTAACTGACCCCAGACAGACACAAATCAATACAGTAACTGACCCCAGACAGATACTTATCAATATAATAACTGGCCCCAGACAGACACTAATCAATATAGTAACTGACCCCTGACAGACACTAATCAATATAGTAACTGACCCCAGACAGACACTTATCAATATAATAACTGGCCCCAGACAGACACTAATCAATATAGTAACTGACCCCTGACAGACACTAATCAACACAGTAACTGACCCCAGACAGACACTTATCAATATAATAACTGGCCCCAGACATACACTAATCAATATAATAACGGACCACAGACAATAATCAATAGAGTAACTGACCACAGTCAAACACTAATCAATATAGTATCTGGCCCCAGACTGACACTAATCAATATTGTAAATGACGACAGAAACTAATCGATGCAGCAACTGACCACAGGCAGACATTAGCCAATAAAGTAACTGACCCCAGACAGAAACTAATCAATATAGTAACTGACCCCAGACAGACACGAATCAATATAGTAACTGACCCCAGACAGACACTAATCAATATAGTAACTGGCCACAGTCAGACACTAACCAAAATATAGTCTCTGACCCCAGACAGACACTAATCAATACAGGGTCTGACCCCAGACAGAGACTAATCAATATAGTAACTAACCCCAGACAGACATTAATCAATATAGTAACTGACCCCAGACATACTCTAATCAATACAGTCACTGACTCCAGACAGACACTAATCAATACAGTCACTGACTCCAGACAGACACTAATCAATACAGTAACTGACCCCAGACAGACACAATTCAATATAGTAACTGACCCCAGACAGACACTAATCAATATGGTAACTGACCCCAGACATACACTAATCAATACAGTCACTGACTCCAGACAGACACGAATCGATATAGTAACTGTCCCCAGTCAGACACTGATCGATATAGTAACTGACCCCAGACAGACACTAATCAATATAGTAACTGACCCCAGGCAGACACTAATCAACACAGTAACTGACCCCAGACAGAAACTAATCAATATAGTAACTGGCCCCAGTAAGACACTAATCAATATAGTAACTGACTCTAGACAGACACTAATCAACATAGTAACTGACCCCAGACAGACACTATTCAATACAGGGTCTGACCCCAGACAGACTCTAATCAACATAGTAACGGACCACAGACGATAATCAATATAGTAACTGACCACAGACAAACACTAATCAATATAGTAACTGACCCCAGACAGACAATAATCAATATAGTAACTGACCCCAGACAAACACTAATCAATATAGTATCTGGACCCAGACAGACACTAATCAATATAGTAAATGACCCCAGACAGACACTAATCAATATAGTAACTGACCACAGACACTAATCAATGCAGCAACTGACCACAGGCAGACATTAACCAATAAAGGAACTGACCCAAGACAGAAACTAATCAAAATAGTAACTGACCCCAGACAGACACTGATCAATATAGTAACTGACCGCAGACAGAAACTGATCAATATAGTAACTGACGCCAGACAGACATTGATGAATATGGTACCTGACCCCAGACACACACTAATAATATAGTAACTGACTCCAGACAGACATTGATCAATATAGTAACTGACTCCAGACAGACACTAAGCGATGTAGTCACTGGCCCCAGACAGACACTAATCAACATAGTAACTAACCCAGACAGACAAAAATCAACATAGTAACTGACCCCAGACACACACGAATCAATATACTAACTGACCCCAGACAGACACTAATCAATATAGTAACTGACCCTATATAAACCCTAACAGGCTCAGCTTTAACACTATTATTCCCACGAGATTCATCTCCAAACTTCGTGGCCTCAGGCTCGGCTCCTCCCTTTGCAGCTGGATCCTAGACTTCCTAACACACAGACTGCAGTCAGTAAGGATAGGCAACAACAGCTCCTTCACGATCCTCCTCAACATCGGTGCCCCACAAGGCTGTGTTCTCAGCCACTAACTTTGCTCCATATACACCTCTGTCTGTATGGCCAATTCCCCATCCAACTCAATTTTCAAGTTTGCTGATGACATCACCTTTGTGGGTCAGATCTCAAACAATGATCAGACACAGTACAGGAAAGAGACCACGAATCTGGTGAACTGGTGCAACGACAATAATCTCTCCCTCAATGTCACCAAAATGAAGGAAATAGTCATTGACTTCAGGAAGTGCAGTGGAGGACATTCCCCTATCTATATCAATGGGGACGAAGTAGAAATGGTCGAGAGCTTCCAGTTTTTAGGTGTCCATTTCAGCAACAACACTGGTCCCTCTACGCCGATGCTGTGGTTAAGAAGGCCCACCAACGCCTCTACTTTCTCAGGGGACTAAGAAAATTTAGCATGTCCGCTACAACTGTCACCAACTTCTACAAATGCACCATAGAAAGCATTCTTTCAAGTTGTATCACAGCATGTTATGGCTCCTGTTCTGTCCAAGGCTGCAATAAACTACAAAGGGTCGTAAGCGAAGCCCAGTCCATCACTCAAACTAGCCTCACATCCATTTCCCTACACCCTGGCTGTGACGGTAGCACTACATTCTGCATTCACTCCTTTCCTTCTCTGTGAACAGTATGTTTTGTCTGTATAACGTGCAAGAAACAATACTTCACACTCCATACTAGCACATGTCACAGGTAATCAATATAAAAACTGACTACAGACAGACAGACACTAATCAATATAGTAACTGACCCCAGACAGACACTAATCAACATAGTAACAGACCGCAGACACTAATAAAGATAGTAAATGACCCCAGACAGACACTAATCATTAACACTAACTGACCCCAGACAGACAATAATCAATATAGTAACTGACTCCAGACAGACACCAATCAATATAGTAATTGACCCCAGACACTAATCAACATAGTAAATGACCCCAAACAGACACGAATCAATATAGTAACTGACCCGAGACAGACACTAATCGATATAGTAACTGACCCCAGATGGACACTAATCAATATAGTAACTGACCCGAGACAGACACTAATCGATATAGTAACTGACTCCAGACAGACAGAAATCAATATAGTAACTGACCCCAGACAGAGACTAATCAATATAGCAACTGACGCGAGACAGACACTAATCAATACAGTAACTGACCTCAGACAGACACTAATCAATACAGCAACTGACGCGAGACAGACACTAATCAATATAGCAACTGACCCCAGACAGACAGTAATCAATATAGTAACTGACCCCAGACAGACACTAATCAATATAGTAACTGGCCCCAGACAGACAGTAATCAATATAGTAACTGACCCCAGACAGACACTAATCAATATAGTAACTGGCCCCAGACAGACACTAATCAATATAGCAAGTGTCCCCAGACAGACACTAATCAATATAGTCACTGACCCCAGACAGACACTAATCAATATAGTAACTGACCCCAGACTGACACTAATCAATATAGTAACTGACCCCAGATAGATACTAATCAATATTGAAACTGACTCCAGACACTAATCAATCTCGTAACTGTCCCCAGACAGACACTAATCAATACAGTAACTGACTTTAGACAGACACTAATCAATATAGTAACTGACTCTAGACAGACACTAATCAATATAATATCTGATCCCACAGAGTCTCTCATTAATTGAGTAACTGAACGCGGACAATCACCAATCAATATGGAACAGAATACAATAGACTGCCTACAGTGCAGAAGGAGGCCATTCGGCCCAACAAGCCTGCGCCAAAAGAATTCCACCAGACCCTATCCCCGTAACCCGACATATTTACTCTTCTAATCCCCCTGACACTAAGGTTCAATTGAGCATGGCCAATCAACCGAACCCTTTGGAGTGTGGAAGGAAACCCCCGCGAATGTGCAAACTCCACACAGACAGTCGGCCGAGGCCAGAATATAAACCTGGATCCCTGCCGCTTTGAAGCAGCAGTGCTAACCACCGTGCCACCGTGACACCCAGAGTTGTTCTTCTTCCAGCAATGATATTGTTCTATATAATATTTCATGCAATTTCCTACCTAAGTTCCCCTACAGACATTCACCATTTTATATATTGACTTCACAGCTGATATTCATATTCACTGGTTCATCCACCGCCATGTATATTTTTTCTGTTGAATAATCTCCTTCTGATTCTATATAAGAATCTGCCTCAGAAAGTATCCCACGGCTGATATTTGCTATTATGTGCAACAACCAATTCCTTGTTGGATATTAGGGTCAGATACTATAATATTGCATAGAAACTACCTGGGGTTTAGAGTCGAGAAATCAAGGCTGACACTCCAGTGAAGTACTGAGGAAGGACTGCACTGCTGGTGATGCCACCTTCCAGGTGAATAATTATACCAAGACCTCATCTGCCTGCTCAGAAGAATGCACAAAACCCTCTGACACTAATTCAATAAAGAGCAGTAATGTTATTCCCTCAGTATTGACAAATTGGGCAAAATGTGCTCCCCCCCCCCCACCCCACTCCCACCGCCACCCACCTACTGTGTGGCTGATTTAGTCAACAAGCCTGAAATTCATGGTAATATCATATCCCTAACACGCACCCGTTCGATATTGGAGTGCCACTCACCCGCTAATATTTCAGTGGAGCCTCTATAAGCCGGCAGATGCAACACAATTTCATCGCATTAGTTTGGGTTAAGCTTGAACCCAGCTTCCAGAAATAAGAGACCAACGTCTAGCCCATTGCACCTTCCAGTCCTCTTTACACAATGTAGATTGATGCTCTGTTTTTTTTATTCAAGGCAGATTTGTTTTAGAAGATTGGCAACTCCATGATTAAGAGCAAGAAAAAAACGCTGCATTAATCTCAACTCTGTGCGTAGTGTCTGACTATTTTTACATTCAAGGATAGCAACTGGAATTCAACACCATCCAGCCAATGCCAATTTGTCCCAATTCAGCTCACACTGTTAGCTTTTCCATCTGATCAGCAGCAGTCACTGTCAATGAAAGAATTTTACAATTTGCAAGGAACTATCTCTAACCTGAACTTGAGGTTACAGCTGTTAATCCAAAAATATTTTTCAGGATCTAATCAGGATTCTAATCTAATTTTCAGGGTGGCACGGTAGCACAGTGGTTAGCACTGCTGCTTCACAGCTCCAGGGACCTGGGTTCGATTCCCGGCTTGGGTCACTGTCTGTGTGGAGTCTGCATGTTCTCCTCGTGTCTGCGTGGGTTTCCTCCGGGTGCTCCGGTTTCCTCCCACAGTCCAAAGATGTGCGGGTTAGGTTGATTGGCCATGCTAAAATTGCCCCTTAGTGTCCGGGGATGCGTAGGTTAGAGGGATTAGTGGGTAAATATGTAGGGATATGGGGGTAGGGCCTGGGTGGGATTGTGGTCGGTGCAGACTTGATGGGCCGAATGGCCTCTTTCTGTGCTGTTGGGTTTCTAAGAGTCTAAAATTCTTCTAAGATAATCCATCACGCAAACCAGCCTCCCATCCATTGACTCTGTCTGCACTTCCCGCCAACTCGGCAAAGCGGCCTACATAATTTAGGACTCCATGCACCCCAGACATTCTCTCTTCCACCTTCTTCCATCGGGAAAAAGATATAAAAGTCTGAGATCACGTACCAATCTATTCAAGAACAGCTTCTTCTGACTTTTGAATGGACTTACCTTGCACTAAGTTGGTCTTTTTCTACACCATAGCTATGACTGTAACACTACATCCTGCACCCTCTTCTTACCTTCTCTATGAATGGTATGCTTGTCTGTATCGTGTACAGTCGTAACTTTCTAGATGGAGTTGGATATTTATTCGCAAAGGAGAAATTTGCAGGATCTTTAGCAAAAGATCCGTGAAGGAGGAATAACTGGATAACTCTTTCAAAGAGTTGACACAGACAAAATGGGCCAAATGGCATCCTCCTGTACTGTATGATTCGACCAAGCCTGCAGAGTTGGGGCTGTTAAATGTTACTGATAGATGCTATGACCCACCTGGATTGCAGCAGGACTATTTTCCCCTGAATACCTAACAAGGGACTTACTTTCCAGACTCCTCTCGGAAACTAATTTCCTCGGCCTCTCCTTCTCTGCCAATTTTCCTCCACTCCACCCCTCTCCCAAAGAAGTTGATTTCTGCCGGGGTATAATCCAACATCCGACTGCCACTGAGTATCCTTTCTTCAGGAGCAGAATGCGTAATGGTCTGCAGGCTGTTTGCCTATGGAGAGTGTGGCAGGTGAAACATTCGCACTCCTGCCCCCTACCATCCCCACCCGATATTTCGCCGAGATGACCAACAGGTATCATTGGTTGGTGACCAGGAGATGGGTTCCTGGACACATGCTCCTTCCCTCTCCCAGAATCACTGACGTTCCTTCCCCCACCTCAGGCCTTGATGGAATTAGTCAGTTCAACAAATGCCATAAATCGAGCCTGTGATCTTCCCAAATAATAGTTTTGCTCATAGAATTACAGAACCAGGGAATCATAGTGCACAGAAGGGGGTCATTTGTTTCTGCACTATCTCTTTGGAAGAGCTATCCAGTTAGTTCCACGGGTCCCTGCTATAAGACCATAAGATGTAAGAGCAGAAGCAGGCCATTTGGCCCATCGAGTCTGCTTCACCATTCAATGAGATCATGACTGATCTGATGTGATAATCCTCAACTCCACTTTCCTGCCTTATCCCCATAACCCTTGATTCCCTGACTGATTAAAACTCAGCTCTTTCCCTGTTGCTCTGGATTATTTTTTCAAGTGTAAATCCGATCCTCATTTGAAAGTTACTATTGAATTTGCTTCCACATCCCTCCTTTCAGGTAGTGCATTTCAGATCATAACAACTTCCACTGAAAACAAATTCTCATCATCTCGCCCTCTGGTTCTAGTTTCTATTATCTTAAATCTGTGCCCTCTAGTTACGGACACTTATTAACTCTTTCAAAACTCCTCACAATTTTCAACACCTCTGTTAAATCCTCTATTAAATCTTGCTCCTTAATCTTCTTGGGACTAAGGAAAATCATAGAATCCCTACATTGCAGTAGGAGGCCATTCGGCCCATCAAGTCTGCACCAACCACAGTCCCACCCAGGGCCTATCCTCATAACCCCAGGCAGTTAGCCTAGCTAGTCCCCCTGACACTAAGGGGCAATTTAACATGGCCAATCCACCTAACCTGCCAATCACAGCCTCTCCACATAGTAAAGTCCCATATCCCTGGTATCCTTTTGGTAAATCTCCATTGCACTACCTCCCTGGCGGCAGTGCAGTTAGCACTGCTGCCTCACAGCGCCAGGGACCCCGGTCCAATTCTGGCCTTGGGTGACTGTCTATGTGGAGTTTGCACATTCTCCCCGTGTCTGGGTGGGTTTCCTCCGGGTGCTCCAGTTTCCTCCCACACTCCAAAAATGTGCAGGTTAGGTGGATTAGCCATAGTAACTGTGTGGAGTTATGGGGGATGGCACTGAGTAAGACACAGCCTCGATGGGCTGAATAGACTCCTTCGGCACTGTAGGAATTCTATGGTTCGATGCCTCCTAAGATATCATGCTTAGAATTGAACATAGTGCAGCTGCTGAGGCCCAGCCAGTAATTTATAAAGAATCAGGCAATCCTACAGTGCGGAAGGAGGCCATTCGGCCCATTGAGTCTGCACCGACCACAGTCCCATCCAGGCACTATCCCTATAAACCCATGTATTTGCCCTAGCTGGTCCCAGTGACACGAAGGGGCAATTTAGCACGGCCAATCCACCTAACCTGTGGGTGGAAACCGGAGCACCCGGAAGAAACCCACGCAGACACGGGGAGAACGTGCAAACTCTACACAGACAGTGACCCAAGCTGGGAATCAAACCCGGGTCCCTGGTGTTGTGAGGCAGCAGTGCAAACCACTGTGCCGCCGTGCCGCCCTTTTCAGTCATCTGGCTCCTCTGGTTTCCACCTAGCATAACGTCCTTGCTTTTGTACAACTGGGTAAACTAATTGAGGAGTTGGGAAGCTGGGATTCTTGATTTAATTTCTCCTCGACACCAATCAAGCCCCTTCCTCTCCCACTCAACCTCAAGCCCTCGTGTCTCCTCCAAATTACAAATGATTCCCCGGTCTCTGGTGAACGTATGGAGATCGTGGGTGTTCGGTGAGGCAAAAGGTGACTCTTTGCTTCCTTTATTTCTCTGTCCCCGAGGCAAAAACAAAATGTCTGCACCCGCTCTTATCTACCTCCTATCGGGACATTGAGAACGGCGTGCACGGGATTCAGAGTTCTGCAGGAGTACGGTTTCCGTAGTCAGACTCCAGCGTAAAGTATCCCCATGCCCTCAATATGCATTCAACCTAATTAGAACTGGGAGGGAGGGAGATTCAGAATCTTTAAATACTCACTCGCCAACATCATATTCCTATAAAAATTACACTCTCAGTCCCGTCCTTCCACTGCGATCCATCTGCCAAAATCACAACAGCGTCTGACAAAGATGCGAGACCGGGTAGGAGGAGAACACAGGGCCTCAGTTTCCAAACAAAGAATTATTTTCGGAGGAAAAGAGGGCCGAGGAATCAAGGCTGCGTTAAATTTTTTAAAATAAATAAATAAATGGAACGGTTTTCTCTCAGGATGGGTTGGGGGGGGAAACGAGACTGGGTCGCACTCGGACCGCCAGCTGCTTGTCTGTCTGTCCGTCAAGTTGACACAGAGCCCGGCTCATTCTGCGACAGTGCAGGCACGGACGCTGTGTCTGTGACCGCTCGATCGAGGGTAGGGGAACGGAAGGACAGCTCGGAGGGCAAGAAAGGGAGGGGGCCGGGGGGGTGGGGGGGGGGGTGGGGAAAGGGTGGGTTGTAGGGGCTGGGGGGGAGGGGGGAGAGGGTGGGTTGCAGGGCTGTGGGGGGGGGGGGGGGGGGGGGGCGTTGGGGAGGTGGCTCGGTTGCCTGTCGGAAGGGAGAGGAGATTAAAACCAGAGGAGGCGGCTGAGTGAAAACTCATTACTTATAAATCCCATCACACTTAAAAATAAAAGCAGGAACATTCCGGAATGAGAAAGCCCTTCTCGTTTTTTTTTGTTTTGTCTGGCTGTTTGCATGGAAACGACTTTTCACAAAAGGGGGTCTGTGCTGCTGCCACATAAACCTTGACCCCTTGAACCTTGACCTTCCTGTAGTCAAAAGGATCAACACTGTGAAAAGTCTGATCTGTCTTCTGAAGGGCCTTGTTGACTGAGTTTGCAGACTCCCCCTCGTGAAAACAAAAATAAAGATGAATTCGTCCTTCCAAATCCACCCCCCGCCTGCCCCTCCGGTCTGAAAAAGAAAATTATGTCCACTTAGCAACCATGTGACTTTTCCTGTTTCTTTTCCCCATTTAGCCATGTGCTCACATTTCATTGTGTGCTCAAATAACCACGCAGATTCCCCGACTCCGAGCGCATATCACTGCTGCAGTGTGAGCACATGGGCACAGATCGTTCTGGATGCAAGACTTGCATTTCTATAGCGTCTTCCACCTCCACTGGACTTCCCAAAGCGCTTTGCAGCTCAATTGAGTACTCTTGAAGCGTAGTCACTGTTCCAATGCAGGAAACGCAGCAAGTAATATGTGCCCAGCAAGCTCTCACAAACACAGCGTGATCAGATCATCCCCCCCTGGCGATGTCGATCGAGGGATAGATATTCACCAGGACGGCGGGGTTAATGCGCACGGTCTTCTTCAAAATAGTGCCATCGGATCTTCCACATCCACCGTGAGAGGGCGGGCAGGCTGAGCCTCCGTCTAGCAGTGTCTCGTCCGAAAGACGGCGCCTGCGACAGTGCGGCACCCCCGCAGCACCGGACTGAGGCCAGCCTGGATTTTTGTGCTGAAGTCCTAGAGATCCTTCTGACTTAAGAGACCACAGTGCCACCCACTGAGCCAATACACAAAGAGCGGGGAGTGGGGAGAGAAGGTGGGGGGAGCGGGGGGGTGGGGGGGGGGGGGCTGATACTCTTGTCTGTAACCATGAGAGTCGGATGCTTTCCATCTTCTCCTTTCGTACCTCTTGGCAGCTGTCCTTATTGTTGTTGGTGTGTGAAGAGGTGGCTGCTGCTGATGCGGGGAGGAGGAGGAGCAGGAACGGGGCAGGTACGCCTTCTGCATTGTGGACAGAATCTGCCTTGCCTCTCCCTCTCTCTCTCACACAGGCAAAGGAGCAGGTTAGACAGTTCCCAAAACTGCTCGCGTGGTTCTCTGAACGATGTAACAGCTCCCTTCGCTTTGTGTATGTGTGTGTGTGTGTGTGTGAGAGAGACATTGGAAATTCCCAATTAGAAATGTATTAGTCTGTCTGCAGCTCTGTGTTCAGTGCTCAGTGTGGAGATGTCAGGCAGCTTCCCCCAGCAGTTAACAATGCTGAGATCCTGTGTTAGCCACTCCGAAGAGTTTGCTACGACTCCGATCATTCCAATGAATTGAAAAGTATCTGTCCTCTCACCCTGAGAGAGCTCAGTGACCTGTCCCAGTGGGAAACTCCCCACTTGGATCTGTCCTGGTGATTCCATTCCCCCCATTCCCCCCCCCCCGCCCTTTTAATATTTCCACAATTCCTGAATTCAATTCTTGTACGAAAAAATTCGAAAAAAAGATAGGTTGAATTACTTTCCACAACTTAATTCCAATTCTTGAAATCAATTTGTCACCTTTTCATTTATGTGTCATTAATATTATTCCAAATATATAATATATATATCAAATTGATGGCTGGAAGAATAAAGATGACAGCAATAGGGGAATTATAAAATGTAGCTTTCCTGGAGATAAGGCACTTAATATGTCACTGGATTCATGGCCCCAAATTAAACCCAGCTCTGACTTTTAAATCCTAATTTTAAATTGATAGACATGAGATTATTAGACACTATCCACCATTCTGTTCACAATCCCATTCAGCAGTCATCAGCTAGAACATTTCTTGAGTCACTGGTCAACAGTGTGTGGCAAAGTGAGATTCATTTCTTCCCCACCCTCAAAAAAATTAATTTCATTTACACGCAAGTTATTGGGTTATTTTTAATGATTCGCTTTCTACTTTCACCCAAAGACATTTATTACCACTTGCGCCTCTGCCAAAGGAGTTGACTGCTGTTGGCTGACCATTTGGTAAGCTACATGATTATTAAGTGGTTAGCACTGCTGCCTCACAGTACCAGGGTCCCAGGTTCGATTCCCAGCTTTGGTCACTGTCTGTGTGGAGTTTGCACGTTCTCCCCGTGTCTGCGTGGGTTTCCTCCACGTGCTCCGGGTTCCTCCCACATTCTGAAAGACGTGCTGGTTAGGTGCATTGACCCAAACAGGTGCCGGAGTACGGCGACTGGGGGAATTTCACAGTAACTTCATTGCAGTGTTAATGTCAGCCTTACTTGTGACTAATAAATAAACTTGACTTTTACTTCAAAAGCAGTCCATTTGACTACAAAAGAGAGGGAGGAAGAGAGGGAGGTAGCATGGTCAAAGCCCCAGTGCTGATTCCTAAGGCATGTTCTGATATATGCACTTTCCAACAAGGGGGGGTGCGGTTTCTGACTGGGAGTCATAGTCAGACAGCGCTGAAGAGGCCCTTCGGCCCATCGAGTCTGCACTTACAATACCACTGTAGTCGTACTAATCCCATTTTCCTGCACTTGTCACATACCCTTGTATGTTATGATATTTCAAGTGCTCATCCAAATACTTTTTAAAGGTGATAAGGTTTCCAGCCTCCACCAGCTTCTCAGACAGTGCGTTCCAGATTCCCACCACCCTCTGAGTGAATTTTCTTTCTATCAAATCTCTCCTGCCCCTCACCCTAAAACGATGCCCCCTCGTGATTGACCCCTCAACCAAGGGGAACAGCTGCTTCCACTCACTCTGTCCATACCCTCATAATCTTATTCACCTCAATCATGTCCCCCCTCAGCCTTCTCTACTTGTGCTATTTTTAGCTGGATTGAGAGGGGTGAACACACATGTAAAAGTTATCAGTCGTGGATTCTGTTTTTGTTCAACATTGAACACCAGTCGGATACTCAAGTATTTCTCAGCCAGGTGCTCTGCACAGCCCAACCTAATTACAAACATCAGTTGTAGTTACACCCGAGCATTGAGGTAAAGATTCCAACGAAAGAGTGAGTTTTGGTTATACTTCATTTGCAAATTCTATGTTTAGTCAAGTGAGGTATGTCAATCCTGAAGCTGAAACACTTAGGATACCCGATATTAGAACTGAACATTTCTGGGTGACTTTGCTTACTCTATATATGATTTACTCTATATATGTTTGAGCTATAAGGAGAGGCTGGATAGACTATTTTCTCTGGAGCATAGAAGGCTGAGGGGTGATCTTATAGAGGTCTATGAAATAATGAGGGGCATAGATCAGCTGGATAGTCAATATCTTTTCCCAAAGGTAGGAGAGTCTAAAAGTAGAGGGCATAGGTTTAAGGTGAGAGGGGAGAGATACAAAAGGGTCCAGAGGGACAATGTTTTCAGACAGAGGGTGGTGAGTGTCTGGAACAAGCTGCCAAAGGTAGTAGTAGAGGCGGGTACTTAGGCAGTTACATGGGAACGATGGGTATAGAGGGATATGGGCCAAAACGCAGGCAATTGGGACGAGCTTAGGGGTTTAAAAAAAAAGGGCAGCGTAGACAAGTTGGGCCGAAGGTCTGTTTCCATGCTGTAAACCTCTATAACTCTATGACTCCATTATAAAAGATACCTGACAAAGGATACATGCCTCTGGCAAATTAAACTCCAATTCAGCCATCATTAGCTAAAACATTTATTCACCTGACTAGCTAAAGTCACATGGGAAGCCGGCGCGGGAAGTGCAAATAATTTTTCCTTAAAAATAATTTACTTTCCGTGCAGGTTGTTGGATTATTTTAGCAACCGGGCTTCCACTTGCAACTTTTTATAAAAAAATACATTTTTTTCCCACTTGCTCTTCCACTGAAAAGCTTCTTTAAAGTTAAAATGTTCATTTACCAGCGTCACAAGTAGGCTGACATTAACACTGCAATGAGGTTACTGTGAAAATCCCTGAGTCGCTACACTTCGGTGCCTGTTTCGGTATCAAGGAAGAAATAGCGAGACATCTGGACATAAATTGTCCCATTGGTAAGACACAGCATGGGTTCATGAAGGGAAGGTCATGTTTGACTAACTTGGTAGAATTCTTTGAGAACATTACATGTGCAGTGGACAATGGGGAATCTGTGGATGTGGTGTATCTGGATTTCCAGAAGGTATTTGACAAGATGCCGCACCAAAGACTGCTGCATAAGATAAAGGTGCACAGTGTTACGGGTAATATATTAGCATGGATAGAAGATTGGTTAACTAACAGAAAGCAAAGAGTGGGGGTAAATGGGTGTTTTTCCGGTTGGCGATCAGTGATTAGTGGTGTGCCTCAGGGATCAGTGTTGGGACCGCAATTGTTTACGATTTACATAGATGATTTGGAGTTGGGGACCAAGTGTAGTGTGTCAAAATTCGCAGATGACACTAAGATGGGTGGAAGAGCAAAGTGTGCAGAGGACGCTGAAAGTCTGCAAAGGGATATAGATAGTCTAAGTGAGTAGGTGACGGTCCGGCAGATGAAGTACAATGTTGGCAAATGTGAGGTCATCCATTTTGGTAGGAATAACAGCAAAATGGACTATTATTTAAATGGTAAAAAATTGCAGCATGCTGCTGTGCAGAGGGATCTGGGTGTCCTTGTGCAGGAATCTCAAGGAGTTGGTTTGCAGGTGCAGCAGGTAATTAAGAAGGCACATGGAATTTTGTCCTTTATTGCGAGAGGGATGGAGTTTAAAAACAGCGAGGTTATGTTGCAGCTGTATAAGGTGCTGGTGAGGCCTCACCTGGAGTACTGTGTACAGTTTTGGTCTCCTTTCTTGAGAAAGGATATACTGTCACTGGAGGGGGTGCAGAGAAGATTCATGAGGTTGATTCTGGAGTTGAGATGGTTGGCTTATGAGGAGAGACTGAGTAGACTCGGGCTATACTCACTGGAATTCAGAAGAATGAAGGGAGATCTTATAGAAACATATAATATTATGAAGGGAATTGATAAGATAGAAGCAGGGAAGTTGTTTCCACTGGCGGGTGAAACTGGAACTAGGGGGCATAGCCTCAAAATAAGGGGAAGCAGATTTAGGACTGAGTTGAGGAGGAACTTCTTCACCCAAAGGGTTGTGAATCTGTGGCATTCCCTGCCCAGTGAAGCAGTTGAGGCTACCTCATTGAATGTTTTTAAGGCAAGGATAGATACATTTTTGAACAATAAAGGAATTAAGGGTTATGGTGAGCAGGTGGGTAAGTGGAGCTGAGTCCACAAAAAGATCAGCCATGATCTTATTGAATGGCAGAGCAGACTCGAGGGGCCAGATGGCCTACTCCTGCTCCTAGTTCTTATGTTCTTATGTACACTGAGGGAGAATTTAGCATAGCCAATGCACCTAATCAGCATGTCTTTCGGACTGTGGGAGGAAACCGGAGCACCCGGAGGAAACCCACACAGACACCGGGAGAATGTGCAGCATCCACACAGACAGTGATCCAAACCGGGAATTGAGCCCGGGTCCCTGGCGCGGTGAGGCAGCAATGCTATCCCTACTGTTGGCAGGCTTTCCGATGGCACCGGTTAAGCCCCTTGCTTATCTTTTTTCTATGTCTGTCCAAACTACGAGTTTCAGCCTAGCCTCGCCATCCTGGAGGACTCTATACTATAATATAAGAACATAAGAACATAAGAAATAGGAGCAGGAGTAGGCCATCTGGCCCTTCGAGCCTGCCCCGCCATTCAACAAGATCATGGCTGATCTGAAGCGAATCAGTTCCACTTACCCGCCTGCTCCCCATATCCCCTAATTCCCTTATCGATCAGAAAACTATCTACCCGTGATTTAAACATATTCAACGAGGAAGCCTCCACCACTTCAATGGGCAGAGAATTCCAGAGATTCACTACCCTCTGAGAGAAGAAGTTCCCCCTCAACTCTGTTCTGAACCGGCCCCCCCTTATTTTGAGGCTGTGCCCTCTAGTTCTGGTTTCCCTTCTAAGTGGAAAGAATCTCTCCACCTCTACCCTATCCAGCCCCTTCATTATCTTATATGTCTCTATAAGATCACCCCTCATCCTTCTAAACTCCAACGAGTACAGACCCAATCTGTTTAATCTCTCCTCATAAGCTATACCCCTCATCTCCGGTATCAACCTGGTGAACCTTCTCTGCACTCCCTCCAAGGCCAATATATCCTTTCGCAAATAAGGGGACCAAATATCCAATTGTTCCACAGATTACATAGAATGTATTCAGCCCAATTGGCCTTTATGCTCCACATTAGACTCACCTCACCCCTCTTTACCGAAATCCATCAGCAGATCCTTCTATTCCTTTCTCTCTCTAGCTTCCTGTTAAATACTATTCACCTTAACTGCTCCAAGGGGTAATGTCTTCCACATTTTCATCATGCTCCAGGTAAATAAATGTCTCCATTATTAATTATTAAGTAGGTTACTCTTAAGATGTATAAATAAATTAACCTACCAATGAGTCAGTTATATTCCTAACTGCTTTCAGAGCCTCAATGTCTCCCTTATGACCTGATGATCAGATTTGGAGACAGCGCTTAAAGACTGGTCTGACCAAAGCATAATAAGAACAGGAGTTGGCCATTTGTCCATATATCCAAAGATGTGTGGGTTATGTTGATTGGCCACGCAAAATTGCCTCTTAGGGTCAGGGGAACTAACAGGGTTACAGGAATGGGGCCTGGCTGGGGTTGTAGTCGGTGCAGACTCGATGGGCTGAATGGCCTCCTTCTGCACTGTAGGGATTCTATGATTCTATATCACCCCTCAAGCCTGCTTCACCTTCGGTAAGATTGTGGCTGATCTTCTCCTCAACTGCACTTTCCGTCGATCACCATATCCCTTGTTTCCTTTCATGTCCAAACATTTATCAATCTCAGCCTTGAATATACTCAACATTTGAGCATTCAAAGCTCTCCAGGGTGGAGATTCTCTGAGTGAAGACATTTCTGCCCAGCTCAGTCTCAAATGGCCAGCACTTTAGTCGGAGACTGTGACCTGAAATACTAGACTCTCCGGCCAGGGAAACAACCTCTCAGCATCCGCTTTGTCTATCCCACCAACAATTTTATACATTTCAATCAGATCACCTCCCATTCCACCAAACTCCAGAGAACAGTGGTGCACTCTTCATCACTTCTTTGATCTGACTGTTTTGGCTACATGATTCAACATTGGCTTTGTTGATGCCAGTCAAAATATAGCTAAACAAAACCAAAAAACAAAACCACACACATTTACTTTCAGAAAAGAATCTGTAGGATGATTTGTGTTGCAGTAGAGTTAACCGGATTTTTATTCTTTTTTTGTGAGTCTGAGTTGTATTGCTGTAGTTTCCCATGACCCTGAATGAATCCAACCTCAACAAGGACAAACTCCATTGTGGATCTAATATTATTTTCTATACATTCAGTCACAAGTACCCATTGCTGTTTACATAATAATCTCTTCCTGGTACCCATTATTCCTTACATATCAGGGCTGGATTCTCTGACCTCACCTGCATCTTTGATTTGTTTTGAATTGATTTGATTTATTATTGTCACATGTATCAGTATACAGTGAAAAGTATTGTTTCTTGCACTGTACAGACAAAGCATACCGTTCATAGAGAAGGAAAGGAGAGAGTGCAGAATGCAGTGTTACAGTCATAGCTAGGGTGTCGAGAAAGATCAACTTAATGTGAGGTAGGTCCATTCAAAAGTCCGATGGCAGCAGGTAAGAAGCTGTTCTTGAGTACGTGACCTCAGACTTTTGTATCTTTTTCCTCATTCAAGAAGGTGGAAGAGAGAATATCCGGGGTGCATGGAGTCCTTAATTATGCTGGCAGGTTGCCGCGACAATGGGAAGTGTAGACAGAGTCAATGGATGGGAGGCTGGTTTGCATGATGGATTGGGCTACATTCACAACCTTTTGTAGTTTCTTGCAGCCTTGGGCAGAGCAGGAGCCATATCAAGCTGTGATATAACCAGAAAGAATGCTTCCTATGGTGCGTCTGTAAAAGTTGGTGAGAGTCGTATTTCCTGGGATCTGGGATTCTCCAGTCCGACTGCGGTGAATGAAGATTTGGCTGAGCGCCATTCTCACTGGCAGCGGCAGCAGGGCATCAATGAGAATCCCGGCCTCAGTCCCTGGTATCCATTTCTCTCTATATAATAATCAGTCCCAGATACTAATTACTATTTAAACGTTGAGATCCAAGTATCCATTACTCTTGTGTAATAATCACTTCCAGATACCTACTATACTCACAATCAGGTACTGCTAGAATGTCCAGCTTGAGGTAGCCAATTAAGTCAATGCAGTATGACAAATCCATCGATCTATTCAAAAGGCCTCTGAGTTATCCTCTGTTACAGTTCCATCATGGCTTCTTCTGCATGGACCTCTGCTCCATGGTCCTGTCTCCTTGTACGGGACAATATGCGACAGGCTAAAATGACCCATCAGACCAACTGTGTTTGCAGTATTTCCCCGAACTTGCTAAGCATCTGAACATTTGCTTTCAACGTGTCCTTTCATTATAAAACTGTTCTGTTAACTATCAGATTGAGGTCAGGAGACAAAATGTTAAGAGCATCTCCCTGCCCAAAGTGGAGGCTTTGTTACTGCTACCAAGGTCAGGGACATAGTATCCCTACAGTGCAGAAGGAAGCCATTCAGCCCATCGAGCGTCCGCAGATAACAATCCCACCCAGGCCCTATCCCCATAACAACACGTATTTGCCCCGCTAATCCCCCGACACTAATGGCAATTTAGCATGGTCAATCAACCTAACCAGCACGTCTTTCAGACTGTGAGAGGAAACCAGAGCACCCGGAGAAAACCCATGCAGGCATGGGGAGAATGTGCAAACTCCACACAGACAGTGCCCCGAGGCCAGAATCGAACCCAGGTCCCTGGCGCTGTGAGGCAGCAGTGCTAACCATATTCATGTGTACAGTTTTATACCTACTGTTGTGAAAAGTTTAATAAAAGGGATGTATGCCTTTGCCACCATATAATCTGTAGAACTGGGAAGCCTGCAATATGCAGAACATACATTGCTCTCTTATCCTGTGTCAATTTACTTAGGGATGGTCATGAAGGAATATGGTCTGTCAAACAAGGTTTCTGCAACTGCTTTACACATCAGTGACCTGCTGCTATGTGTGCTTTGCATCTGTCTTCTGATGTTCCTTGGGAGGATTCAACAACAGAGAAATTCAAAGTTTATTGTCAGCAGCCACTGGCAGTGCTATCCTTGTCCTGCAACTTGTTCAAAGTTCTTGCTGGAGGGAATTACATATTTCCACAACTGCCTCCCAGTGAAGTTGATCAGCCACACACAGGTGCACCTTGAAGTGAACACAGGGCGGTTTGGGTAAGTGCAGTTGATCCAGAACTTCCATCACAGAGGAAGGTGTATCTCCCACCTCCTTGGTTTACCTTGTGCTTCTCTTTAATGCTACACATCTTTTTGAACTCAGGATTGCCGATCAGTCCTGTACGGCATGGTGGCACAGTGGATGGCACAGTGGCACAGTGGTTAGCACTGCTGCCTCACAGCATCAGGGACCCGGTTCAATTCCGGCCAATGATGACTGTCTGTGTGGATTTTGCACATTCTCCCCGTGTCTGTGTGGGTTTCCTCCGGGTGCTCCAGTTTCCTCCCACAGTCCAAAGATGTATAGGTTAGGTTGATTGACCATGCTAAATTGACCCTTACTGTCAAGATGTGTGTAAATTAGGGGGATTAGCAGGGTAAATACGTGGGATTACGGGATAGGGCCTGGGTACGGTGCTCTGTCAGAGAGTTGGTGCAGACCTGATGGGCCGAATGGTCTCCTTCTGCACTGTAGGAATTCTATGAATCTATCTCTTTGGATAAGTTTTGGTCATCTGACCTAATATCTCCTTATGATTTTCGGTGTCATTCTTTGTTTTATAACAAAGTATTTTGGAACATTTGTTATTTGAAAGCCATTATATAAATATAGGCTTTTGTTATTGCTTGCCTAATATCTAGGTATATATAGCAATGACCAAAGATTGAAGAGACAACTCCCCCACGGTTGTCTGATTTACTGGAAGATATTAGGTGTGATCACATAGCTTAGAATAGTACAGCACATAAGGAGACCTTTCAGTCCATCAAGTCAGTGCATGTCATTTGAGGACCCCCATGTCCTATAACCCTGTAATATTTTCTGCTTCAAGATTTTATTCAATTATCTTTTGAGGGCTACTATTGAATTGGTATTTACCATCCTGTCAAGCAGTGCATTCCAACTTCTCACCACCTTTTATTCCCTCATGTGGTTCCTTCTTCCTTTGACAGTCACCATAAATCTGTACCTTCTGGTTATCAACCCCCTGATACCTCAAATTATTTCTCTTTATTACTCTACCTAAACCCTTCATCATGTTAAAAATGCTGATCAAATCTCTTCTTGGCCTTCCCTTCTCTAAGGAGTTCATCCAAGTAATTGTAATCCCTCATCCTGAAACAATTCCTGTAAAATTTTCTGTGCCCTCACCAAAATCTTCAGGACCTCATTTGACGTAGGTCTGTAAACAGTTAGAAAATCTATTGAATATGAAGTATGAGAAGGAACCGTATTTAGCACCAATATTGAAGACACCAGAATCCTCAAGTTCCTCGCCAAGTTACACACCATCCTGGCTGGGACAGAGATAGAGCTGTCTCCACATCAGGACAGAGATTGACATTCCTTCCTTGCCAACATCCTGGAATTCCCCCCATTAAACCATGAGGAGCATCAGTTGGCAAGTTATGTTGCAGCTGCGTAAAGCTTAGGCCACATTTGGAGTACTGTGTGCAGTTCTGGTCGCCACACTACCAGCTGGACGTGGATGCTTTGGAGAGGGTGCAAAGAAAGTTTACCAGGATGTTGCCTGGTCTGGAGGGTTTTATGTTTATGTTTTATGGGGCAACACGGTGGCACAGTGGGTCACACTGCTGCCTCACAGCGCCAGGAATCCGGGTTCAATTCCCGGCTTGGGTCACTGTCTGTGCAAAGTCTGCATGTACTCCCCGAGTGGGATTTTACGGCCACACTCCATAAAATCCCCACCTGAGGTCAACAGACCTTCCATTGTCTGCCCCTCGCCCGCTCCGATTCCTGTGGTGGTAAAATACCGGGCCCCATGTCTGCGTGGGTTTCCTCTGGGTGCTTTGGTCTCTTCCCACAGTCTGAAAGGCGTGCTGGTTAGGTGCATTGGCCGTGCTAAATTCTCCCTCAGTGTACCCAAACAGGCACCGGAGTGCAGCGACTGGGGGATTTTCACAGTAACTTCATTGCAGTGTTAATGTAAGCCTACTTGTGACGCTGATAAATAAACTTAAACTTATGTATGAAGAGAGGTTGGATAAACTAGGATTGTTTTCACTGGAAAGACGGAAACTCGGAGGCTGATGGGCAACCTGATGGAAGTCTACAAAATTATGAGAGGCATAGATAGGGCAGATTGTCAGATGCTTTTTCCCGGGGTGGATATGTCAACTTCAAGAGGGCACAGGTTCAAGGTGAGAGGGAGTAAGTTTAGGGGAGATGTGCGGGGAAAGCTTTTCACACAGAGGGTGGTGGGTGCCTGGCACACGCTGCCAGTGAGGTGGTGGAAGCAGGCACGTTAGCAACGTTCAAGGCGTATCTTGATAGACACATGAACGGGAGGTGAACAAAGGGATGGAAACAGCATATCAGCGTAGGCTTGATGGGCCAAAGGGCCTGTTCCTGTGCTATATTGTTCTTGGTTCTATCGCACTCAAAGGGTCCCCCATTGAAGACCGACTGCTAACTTCTCAGGGCAACAAAGGAGAGGCAAAAAATACCCCATGCCACTGCTATCCACATTCTTGGAACAAATGACAGAACAAAAGGGTGGCACCGTGGCACAGTGGTTAGCATTGCTGCCTCACAGCGCCAGGGACCTGGGTTCGATTTCAGCCTTGGGCGACTGTCTGTGTGGAGTTTGCATGTTCCCCCTGTGTCTGCATGGGTTTTCTCCGGGTGTTCCAGTTTCCTCCCACGCTCCAAAGATGTTTGGGTTAGGTAGATTGGCCATGCTACATTGTCCCTTAGTGTCCCAAGATGTGTAGGTCAGGGGAATTAGAGGGGCAAATAAGTTGGGTTACAGGGACAAGGCCTGGGTAAGATGCTCTGTCGGGGAATCAGTGCAGACTCGATGGGCCGAATGGCCACCTCCTGCACTGTAGGAGTTCTATGATTCCAACTTCTAAAATGGATGATTAGCCAGAGGACAATCCGGGCCTTGATATTTTACTATCTGACCCACCCTTGGCATTGCGCGAAGGGAGTCAAGAATAAATGTAGTCTTTAATCGGAGTAAGGTATTCTATATCATTTAATCTCCACCTGAACGTTGTACAACGTGTCTTTATTTTTATGCCATGCTTTGATTTTATTTGCCGCAAAGTTAACGGAAATTTGGTAAGTATATTTGGAGGATAGGAGTTTATTTTGGTTTGAGAAAGAGTTGGGATCGGGCATTCCACTGCCACCACAGGTGGGAGGGTGAATCACAGGCTGACAGCTTTACAAAGGCAGTTTGCAATGTAACTGTGGATATGGGATTGTTTCATTGGGAAAATGTTGACACAAAATTATGACAAGAATATGACACGAGGAAGTAAGGTTTTGGAGCCAGGAAATGTGTGAAGGGATAACATTTTTAACATATACAAGACGCACTGCAGCAATTCACCAAAAATCCTCAGACAGCACCTTCCAAACCCATGACCACTTCCATCTAGAAGGACAAGGGCAGCAGATACATGGGAACACCCCCACCTGCAAGTTCCCCTCCAAGCCACTCATCATCCTGACTTGGAAATATATCGCCGTTCCTTCGCAGTCACCGGTCAAAATCCTGGAATTCCCTCCCTAACGGCATTGTGGATCAACCCACAGCACACAGACTGCAGCGATTCAAGAAGGTGGTTTATTAGGGATGGGCAATAAATGCTGGCCTAACCAGCGACGCCCATGTCCCACGAATGAATTTTTAAAAATGGAACGTTATCCTTTTGTACGAAGAGATTCCACGGGTGGAATTTTCCAGTCATCTCCGCCACAAGACCAGAAATTCACACTCAAAGTCAGCGGACCCTTAGTTGGTCTGTCAAATTTTACATCCTGCTTGCAATGATTCCCACAGCAGGTGGGACTGGAAAGTCTCAAGGAGCCGGTTAGTTTAGCTCAGTTCGCTGGACACTTGTTTGATGATGCAGAGCAACGCCAACAGCACAGGTTCAATTCCCGTACTGGCTGAGGTTATTCATGAAGGCCCCGTCTTCTCAACCTTGCCTCTGGCCCAAGGTGGGGTGATCCTCAGTTTAAATCACCACCAGTCAGCTCTCTCTCCACCCCACCACCCCCCTCCTCATTCAAAGGGGAGAGCAGCCTACGGTCATCTGGGACTATGGTGACTTTAGCTGCTACAATGTATCTTGTAGATGGTACACACTGTACGTTGAATGTTTAAGGTGGAGGATGGGGTGCCAAATAAACGGGTTGCTTTGTCCTGAATGGTGTTGAGCTCCTTGAGTGTTGTTGGAGCTGCACCCATCCAGGAAAGTTTGCCTTACTGCCTTGGGAAGGGAGAAGGGAAGGGAAATACTCTACAGAATGCAGAGATACGAGCCTTTCACCTCCAGAATACTGATTTAAGGCTCGCACAAACTGATGTTTGATCCTTGAAGGTGACGTCACAGGTGGTGAAGAAGGCATATGGCATGCTAGCCTTTATAGGACGGGGCATAGGGTATAAAAGTTGGGGCCTGATGTTGCAGATGTATAGAACGTTGGTTCGGCCGCATTTGGAATACTGCGTCCAGTTCTGGTCGCCACACTACCAGAGGAAGTGGAGGCTTTAGAGAGAGTGCAGAGGAGGTTTACCAGGATGTTGCCTGGTATAGGGGGGTTTGTTATGAGGAGAGATTGGGTAAACTGAGGTTGTTCTCAATGGAAAGACGGAGGATGAGGGGAGACCTAATAGAGGTGTATAAAATTATGAAAGGCATAGATAGGGTGAACGGTGAGAAGTTTCTTCCCAGGTCGGTGGTGACGTTCACGAGGGGTCATAGGTTCAAGGTGAGGGGGGGGAAGTTTAACACAGATATCAAAAGGGCATATTTTACACAGAGGGTGGTGGGGGCCTGGAATGCGCTGCCAGGCAAGGTGGTGGAGGCGGACACACTGGGAACGTTTAAGACTTATCTAGATAGCCACATGAACGTAGTGGGAATGGAGGGATACAAAAGAATGGTCTAGTTTGGACCAGGGAGCGGCGCGGGCTTGGAGGGCCGAAGGGCCTGTTCCTGTGCTGTATTGTTCTTTGTTCTTTGTTCTTTGATGTCTGTAAGGGGCGTGAGATCAGTTTGTTTTTTTCTTGAACTCGTCCCAATAACACAAAACTGTCCAAACCCAACATAAAAATTCAAATCTCCACCCTTGGAAAGGCTACAGGATGACTGGGGGATACCAAACTAGTGTCATAGGAAACTCGCTTCAGAGACTGATCTGCATTGTTGGGGATGGTAATAGGTTGCTTTACTTTGTGACAGGAGTCTCATCTACCATTCAGAATTTGCTCTCTTAATCTCTCTCTTTCTCCAAGTCTCCTTATAATCCACCTCAATGGCCAACTGTTTCGTTTACTCGTCTTAATATCGTCCTCTGATAAAATGTGACTGATCTGAAACTGATCTGTTTCTCTCTCCACGGACTCTGCCTGACCTGCTGAACATTTCTGTTTTTATTACAGGTTTCCAGCATCTGCAGTATTTTGCTTTTGTGCCAATATCTCCATTGGTGGATCAATGTGCTTAACAATGCTTCTGTGAAATGCCTTGAGATGTTTCTTTTACTGTCTTTAGTTTAAAGTTTATTTATTAGTGTCGCAAGTAGGCTTACATTAACACTGCAATGAAGTTACTGTGAAAATCCCCTAGTTGCCACACTCCGGCACCTGTTCGGGTACACTGAGGGAGAATTTAGCATGGCCAACGCATCTAACTAGCACGTCTTTCAGACTGTGGGAGGAAACCGGAGCGCCCGGAGGAAACCCACGCAGACACGGGGAGAATGTGCAGACTCTGCACAAGCAGTGACCCAAGCCAGGAATTGAACCTGGGTCCCTGGTGCTGTGAGGCAGCAATGCTAACCACTGTGCCATAGGCCACCAGTTGATGATGAGCTCAAAAATGTACTCATTTAGATGCCCAAATCATCAACAACCTGCCTTGCTCCTCCCCATGTCGACACTATGGTTAAGAAAGCCCCACCAATGCCTCTACTCTCTCAGAAGACTAAAGGAAATTGGCATGTCCACGATGATTCTCACCGACTTCTACAGATGCACCATAGAAAGCATTCTTTCTGGTTATATCACAGCTTGGTATGGCTCCTGCTCTGCCAAAGACCACAAAAAACTACAAAGATTTGATTTGATTTGATTTATTATTGTCACACGTATTAGCATACAGTGAAAAGTATTGTTTCTTGCGTGCTATGCAGACAATATAACATTCATAGAGAAGGAAACGCGAGAGTGCAGAATATAGTGCTACAGTCATAGCTAGGATGCAGAGAAAGATCAACTTAATGCAAGGTAGGTCCATTCAAAAGTCTGACAGCAGCAGGAAAGAAGCTGTTCTTGAGTCAGTTGGTACGTGACCTCAGACTTTTGTATCTTTTTCCCGAAGGAAGAAGGTGGAAGAGAGAATGTTCGGGGTGCGTGGGGTCCTTAATTATGTTGGCTGCTTTGCCAAGGCAACGGGAAGTGTAGACAGAGTCAAAGGATGGGAGGCTGGTTTGCGTGATGGATTGGGCTACATTCACGGCCTTTTGTAGTTCCTTGTGGTCTTGGGCAGAGCAGGAGCCAATCCAAGCTGTGATTCAACCAGAAAGAGTGCTTTCTATGGTGCATCTGTAAAAGTCGGTGGGAGTCGTAGCTGACATGCCAAATTTCCTTAGTTTTCTGAGAAAGTAGAGGCATTGGTGGGCTTTCTTAACTATAGAGTCGGCATGGGGGGACCAGGACAGGTTGTTGGTGATCTGGACACCTAAAAACTTGAAGCTCTCAACCCTTTCTACTTCGTCCCCATTGACGTAGACATGGGCATGTTCTCCTTTACGCTTCCTGAAGTTGATGACAATCTCCTTCATTTTGTTGACATTGAGGGAGAGATTATTGTTGCTGCACCAGTTCACCAGATTCTCTATCTCATTCCTGTACTCTATCTCATCATTGTTTGAGATCTGACCCACTACGGTGGTGTCATCAGCAAACTTGAAAATCAAATTGGAGGGGAATTTGGCTGCACTGTCATAGGTGTATAACGAGTATAGTAGGGGGCTGAGAACACAGCCTTGTGGGGCACTGGTGTTGAGGATGATCGTGGAAGAGGTGTTGTTGCCTATCCTTACTGATTGTGGTCTGTGAGTTAGGAAGTTCAGGATCCAGTCACAGGGGGAGGTGCCGAGGCTCAGGCCATGGAGTTTGGAGATGAGTTTCATGGGAATAATAGTATTGAAGGCTGAGCTGTAGTCAATAAATAGGAGTCTGGCATGGGTGTCCTTGTTATCTAGGTCTTCCAGGGTTGAGTGCAGGGCCAGGGAAATGGTGTCTGCTATGGACCTGTTGCGGTGGTAGGCAAAACTGTAGTGGATCCAGGTAGTCCAGGAAGCTGGAATTGATTCGTGCCATGACTAACCTTTCGAAACACTTCTTATTATGGATGTCAGAGCCACCGGCCGATAGTCATTAAGGCATGCTGCTTGGTTTTTCTTCGGTACTGGGATGACGGTCATCTTCTTAAAGCAGATAGGGACCTCAGATTGTTGTAAAGAGAGGTTGAAGATGTCTATGAATATCTCCGCCAGCTGATCCGCGCAGAATCTGAGTGCATGTCCGGGTACCCCATCCGGGCCAGTTGCTTTCCGTGGGTTGATCTTCAAGAAAGCTGCTCTGACATCTGCAATAGTGACCCCAGATACAGGTTCATCCAGGGCTACCAAGGTGGAGGGTATGCTTTCGCTGAACTCTTACTCAAAACGGGCATAGAATGCATTGAGATCATCAGGGAGGGGTGCTCATCAGAAAGGGTTATGAATGTAGCCCAATCCATCACGCAAACCAGCTTCCCATCCATTGACTCCGTCTACACTTCCCTCTGCATCAGAAAAGCAGACAGCATAATCAAGGATCCCACGCACCCCGGACATTCTCTCTTCCAGCTTCTTCCATCAGGAAAAAGATACAAAAGTCTGAGGTCACGAACCAACCGACTCAAGAACAGCTTCTTCCCTGCTGCCATCAGACTTTTGAATGGACCTACCTCGTGCTAAATTGATCTTTCTCTACACCGTAGCTGTGACTGTAACACCACTTTCTGCACTCTCTCCTTTCCTGCTCTATGAACGGTATGCTTTGCCTGTATAGCGCGCAAGAAGCAATACTTTTCACTGTATGTTAATACATGTGACAATAATAAATCAAATCAAATTAAATCAAAAATTATTGATGAACCCACAAAGGAAGGTGCAAATCTCCACCCACGAGCTGCATGTTTTAGAGATATCAGCAAGACGTTTACCCAACTATGAATAAATCAATGGGGCCAGCATGAGTGAAAAGGTAGTGTTAAAAAAAACCCTCAATTCAAATCACACGGGCCAGTTGCATCAGGCTATGAAAATGGCTTTATGCTCAATGCCAGAGACAAGGGAGGGAGGGAGGGAGAGAGACTGCGGCTATGCGGAGATATCCATCACCATCGCTGTCTTAATTGAATGGCAGTGTAAGAAGAAAAATGGGATCGATAAAAGGTAACAGGAGCCAGCTTTGCATTTTCGCACTCGCTAATTCTGCCTTTCTGCTTCCCGAGATGTTCGTGAGAGGAAAGCACAAGCAGGAAAGCCCTGTCACATGGGTTCGTTCGAAGGACAGGAGGGCTGGAAGGGATGGCGGGGGCCGGCGAAGGGGCTTTGTTGGGGAAGGGGCCTCTGCATAAACTTGCAAAAATAAACAAAATCACAACAAAAGTATCCCGCTGGGTGACAGGAATCCTCTTTGTGGGGTCTGTCCTGACGTGGCCAACCCCAGACTCCCTTCTAAAGAGGAATTGTTTAAGACAAGTATTTTTAGCTGACTTCTCAGGCTGCAATCACTCGCTGCACAATAGTCCCTTGTGACTGGCTTGCAACTATTGAATGCTGAGAATTTTCCAATGCATTATTGATAATCCAGTCACAGGACTAAAAGCAGTGAAGGTTGATGCTGTTATCAATGCCCACCACAGCCCTCACCACTCAACCTCTCCTCACTCTCTCCTTCCCTCCCTCCCTGCTCTCTACTCTCCCCCCCACTCCAAACCTCCACTCCTCTCACCTTCCTCCCCCCCGGGCGTCTCCAGCAAGGTCCGGGTCTACCAAAAGCTTCAACTTCAGTGAAAATAGTGAGAGTGTAGCCGCCATAGCGCACAGGGCAGAATCTCCCCAGTGTTGCATGGTCAGGGCTAAATCAGTAAACTGCAATCAATACAGCATTGAAACCAGCATTGCTGGACTGGTTGGTGGGGTGGGGAAGTGCTGGGGCTGGAAGGATGGTGCTTCTATGTGTGTGTTGCCATTAGTGTATGGGCATTTATGTGTATGTGTATGTACACACGTGTGGATGAGTCATCGAGTCTTTACACTCCTGATCGCTGTCTGGTGACTACTTTAGAAAAATACATTACGTGTGAACATCAGCTGATAAGAGGATTGGCTTCTGCTGGAACATTGCATCTCACTCCGGGACAGTATCACATTGACTATCCAATGTGCACTCCACCTCAACATCATGTCATGATCTAATTAAATGGTCAAGTGGGCTCAAATGGTTGAATTTTTAAAAAATGAATTCATGGGACATGGGCGTTGCTGGCTGGCCAGCATTTATTGCCCATCCCTAATTGCCTTTGGGGGGCAGTTGAGAGTCAGACACATTGCTGTGGCTCCGGATTCACATGTAGGCCAGACCAGGTAAGGGCAGCAGATTTCCTTCCCTCAAGGACATTAGTGAACCAGATGGGTTTTTCCAACAATCGGCAATGGTTTCATGGTCATCAGTAGGATCTTAATTCCAGACTTTTTTTATTGAATTCAAATTCTACCAGCTGCCATGACAAGATTCGAACCCGGGTCTCCAGAACATTGGGTGAGTTTCTGGATCAATAGTCTAACGATAATACCACGATGCCATCGCCTTCCCCTGAATGGCCACCTTGTATTCCTAAGGGGCTGACTATCAACGGGCGAGGGAATAGGGCAGCTCATTCCAACCCCATCATTACTGGAACAGAAAATGTTGGAAAATCTCAGCAGGTCTGACAGCATCTGCGGAGAGAGAATAGAGGCAATGTTTTGAGTCTGGGTGACCCTTCGTCAGAACTAAAAGCAATGATAATCAGATGAGATTTATACTACTGAAGTTGCGGGAGGGGGGCTGGTGGGGGAAGGGGGGGGTGGGGGAAGGGGGGGTGAGGGTGGGGGGGTGGTGGGGGGTGGAGGGGGAGCTGTAATTGGACCAAAGAAATGTAAATGATTATGAAGAATTTACATTTCCTTTGTCCAATTACAGCCCCGCCCCCCCCCCACCATCAATAGTATAAATCTCTTCTGATTTTCATTGCTCTTAGTTCAGACGAAGGATCATCCAGACTGGAAATGTTGGCTCTATCCTCTCTCCATCGATGCTGTCAGACCTGCTGAGATTTTCCAGCATTTTCTGTTTTTGTTTCAGATTCCAGCATCCGCAGTATTTTGCTTTTACCAGCATCACTGGAACTAGGTTCAGACAAACATACACATTAGGAGCAGGAGCGGGCTATTTGGCCCATCGAGCCTGCTCCACAATCCAATAGGATCATGGCTGACCCGATTGTAACCTTAACCCTACATTTCATCCCCAGCTTATCAGGAATCTATCTACTGTCTTAAAAAAAATCAAAACATTGCTGTGCCACCTTTTCAGAAAGAGAGTTCCCAAGACTCACAACCCTCTGAGAGGAAAAAAAATTCTCCTAATCTCTGTTTATGAGCGACACCTTATTTTTAAACAGTGACTAGTTCTAGGCTCTCCCACAACAGGAAACATCCTCTCCACATCCACCCTGTCAAGACCCCTTAGAATCTTTTATGTTTCAATCAAGCCACCTCTGACTCTTTTGAACTCCAGTGGATATAGGCCTAGGCTGTCCAACCTTTCCTCATAAGCCAACCCACCCATTCCAGGTATGAGTCAAGCAAGTGTTCTTTGAACTGCTTCTAACCCATTTATATCCTTCCTTAAATAAGGAGACCAAAACTGTACACAGTACTCCAAAAGTGGTCTCACCAATGCTCAATAAAACTGAAGCATAACTTTCCTACTTTTGTATTCAATACCCCTCACAATAAACGATAACATTCTATAAGCTTTACTAATTGCTTGCTGTACCTACATACTAGTGTTTTGTGATTCATGCACTCGAACACTCTCTGCGTTCTGAGTTCTGTAATCTCTCACTATTTAAATAATATGCTTTTTAATTCTTCCTGCCAAAATGGACAATTTTACATTTGCCCACGTTATACTCCACATGCTAGATCTTTGCCCACCCACTTTACCTACACACATCCATTTGTAGCCTCCTTATGTTATCTTCACAACTAACTTTCCCACCTATCTTTGTATCGTCAACAAATTTAGCACCTCTGGCCCTTCATCCACAGTCATTTATATCAATGATCCCTGTGACACACCACTCATTACATCTTGACAAGCAGAAAAAGACCCATTTATGCCTATTCTGTATTTCCTATGAGATAGCCAATCTTCTATTCATCCCTATACCATGTTTCATTTTCCAAAATAATCTTTGATGTGACACCTTATGAAAAGCCTTCTGGAAATCCATGTACAACACACCAATGGTTTCCCTTCACATACACCACATATTATTTCTTCAAGGAATTCCAATCAATCGGTTAAACGTGATTTCTCTTTCAAAAAACTATGCTGAACCTGCCAGAAAACACAAAGTGCCCTGTTATCACATGTCTAATAATAGCTTTGAACATTTTCATAGAAGCCCCCAGTGCAGAAGAAGGCCATTCGACCCATCGAGTCTGCACCGGCAACCATCCCACCCAGGCTTATCCCCATAGTCGCACATACGTACCCCACCAATCCCTCTAACCTATGCATCCTGGGCACTAAGGGGCAATTTAGCATGGCCAATGCATCTAACCTGCACATCTTTGGACTGTGGGAGGAAACTGAGGCACCCGGAGGAAACCCATGCAGACATGGGGAGAATGTGTAAACTCCACAGAGGCAGTGACCCAATCTGGGAATCAAACCCAGGCCCCTGGAGTTGTGAGGCAGCAGTGCTAACCACTGGGCCATTGTGCCGCCCACTTTTTCCCTATGGCAGATGTTTAGCTAACCAGCCTGTAATTTCCTGCTTTCTGTATCCCCCCCTCCCTTTTTGAATAAGGGAGATACATTCATTATTTTCCAATCCAATGGAACATTCCCAGAATCTAGGGAATTTTGGAAAATTAGATCACTGCGTCAACAATCTGACTAGCCACTTCTTTTAAGACCCTAGGATAAACTCCATCAGGATCTGGGAACTTGTCAGCCTTCAACTCCAATCATTTGCTCAATACTACTCCTCTGAGGTTTGAAATTTTCTCAAATTCCTCCCTTTCTTTCATTTCCTGATTTAGAGCAATTTCATACAATCACTGAATTCTTGCGGCACAGAAAGAAGCCATTAGGGGAGGTGATGGCCTAGTGCTATTATCATTTGAGTATTAATCCAGAAACTCAGTGAATGTTCTGGGGACCCGGGTTCAAATTCCACCACGGCAGATGGTGCAATTTGAATTCAATAAAAAATATCTGGAATTAAGAATCTACTGATGACCTTAAAACTATTGTTGGAAAAACCCATCTGGTTCACTAATGTCCTTTAGGGAAGGAGATCGACCTCCGTTACCTGGTCCGGCCTACGTGTCTCCAGACCCACAACAATGTGGTTGACTCTTAAGTTTGGCCCATTGCATCTGCACTAGCCCTCCAATCGAGCATCATGGCTTAGAGCCATTCCCCTGCCTGTTTTCGGAAGCACTGCACATTGCTTCTGTTCCAAATCATCTACTGCCCTCTAGAATGCCTCAATTAAACCTGTCACCACCATACTTCCAGGCAGTGTATTCCAGACCCCAACCACTCGCTATTTGAAAAGGTTGATTCTCACATCACATTTATTTGTCTTGTATATTACATTAAATCTGTGCCCTCTTGTTCTTGATTCTTCCACAAGTGGAACAGTTTCTCCTTATCTACTCTGTCCAGCCTCCTCATGATTTTGAACATGTCTATCAAACCCCCTCCTAATCTTCTTCTCTCCAAGAAGAACAGTCCCAACCTCTCCAATCTATCGTCATCAGTGATGTTCCTCATCCCTGGAACCATTCTTGTAAACCCTTCTGCACTCTCTCCAATGTGTTCATATCCTCCCTATAGTGTGGTACCCAGAATTGTATATAATATTCCATCTAACTATTGTCTTGCAAAATTCAGTATCATCTCTTTGCTGTTGTATCTATGTCCCTATTAATAAAGCCCAGAATATTATCTGCTTTATTAATTGTCTCTCCACCTCCAATGATCTATACACATATACACCCAGCTCCCTCTACTCCTGAACCCCTTTAGGAATTTTACCCTGTATTTTGTGTTGCCTCTCCATTTTCTTCCAACCAAAATGCATTATCTCACACTTCTCCGCATTGAGCTTCACCTGCCACCTCTCTGCCCATTCCACCAATCTTTCTATGTTCTTTTAAGTTCTACACTATTCTCCTCAGAGCTTACAATACGTACAAGTTTTGTATCATCCATAAACTCACGCCAAGGTCTAGATCATTAATATATATCAAGAAAAGCAAGGGTCCAAATACTGACCCCTGGGGAACACCACTACAAACCTTCCAGCCTGAAAAATATCCATTGACCATTACACCCAGCTTCCTATTATTCAGCCAATTTTGTGTCCACGTTGCTCTGTCCCTTCATTCCATGAGCTATAACTTTTCTCACAAGTCTGTTGTGTGACATTGTGTGGAATGCCTTTTGAAAATACACGTACACCACATCAACAGTGTTACCCTCATCGACCCCTTCTCTTACCTCCTCGAAAAACCCCAGCAAGCTAGTTAAACATGATTTTCCCTTTAGAAATCCATGCTGCCTCTTCATAGTTAACTCTCATTTTCCCATGTGATTACTAATCCTATCCTGAATAATTGCTGAGAGTATAAGAGGAGTATAAAAGGACATGCTGTCAAGCGATGCTTCCGCTAGATTGCAACAGGCACACAGCCAAATAGCAATCTGCAAGACACAGCACAGACCATGCACAACCAATGTTACCTTTGAGAGATGTGCGCATGTTTGCACAGAATCTGAAAGGGACCATGCAATACAACAAAGAGACTATGCTCAACAAAGAAAGTGATGGGGCACACAAAAACAAAATACTGGAATCTGAAACAAAGACAGAAAATGCTGGAAAATCCCAGCAGGTCTGGCAGCATCCTTGGAGAGAGAATAGAGCCAATGTTTTGCTTTGTCAGAACTCGACAGGGAATATTGTGGAATGGATGGGGTTAGGATTATAGACAAGCTATGAGCTCATTGAATTGTAATTGAGGGGCTGAATGGCCTCCTCTTGTTGCCCAGTTCACCATTCTCGAAAGTGAATACATGGGGTATGAAGGGCAGGATCAAGTCCTAACTCCACTGACCCCCTACTCCATGGTTAGACAGCTTCACCCTCACTCGCCCACATAATCAGTGCCAATGATACTTAAAAATATAGAAACATAGGGAATAGGAGGTCATTCGGCCCTTCAAGCCTGCTGCACCATTCAGTACGGCTGATCATCCAACTCAATAGCCTGATCCTGCCTCCGCCCCCCCCCCCCCCCATATTCTTTTATCCCTTTCGCCCCAAGAGCTATAATCCAACTCCTTTTTCAAAACTTACAATGTTTTGGCCTCAACTGCTTTCTGTGGTAGCAAATTCCACAGGCTTCACTCTTTTCAATTCTATCTCTCTAGAAATGAACCCTGGGAAATTGTGTGCATTTGGAATGACCTTGTCAACTTGAAATTTGTTAATTTCAAAGGAGTATGTTATCCTCAGATCCCTGTTACTAAAATGCCCCACCTCCCATTTTTGAACAAAGAATAGTACAGCAAAGAAAGTTCTCCTCATCTCAGTCCTAAAATGTTTATCCCTTACCCTTAGACAATAACATCTGGTTCTGGATTCCCCCGCTATCGGGAACATCCTTCCTGCATCTACTCTGTCTATCCCTGTGAGAATTTTGTAGGTTTTGTATGAGAGTTTTGTAGGTTTCTATGAGATACAATGAAATATGAATGAATTTTAATATTTCAATTTCAGGCATTTGTGTCGGCACGGACTTGGAGGGCTGAAGGGCCTGTTCCTGTGCTGTACTGTTCTTTGTTCAAAAATGGGAGATGGGGCATTTTAGTGACAGGGATCTGAGGGTAACATACTCCTTTGGAATTAACAAATTTCAAGTTGACAAGGTCATTCCAAATGCACACAAAGTCCCAGGGTTCATTTCTAGAGGGATAGAATTGAAAAGCAGGGAAGTTATGTTAAACTTGAATTGAACTTTGGTTGAATGATGCTTGGAGTACCGTGAACAGCTCAGGTCAAAAAAGGATATAGAGGCACTGCAGAGGGACAAAAATGGTTTGCAAGAATGGTAACAGAACTGAGAGGTTATATGTGTCAGATTCAATGGGTAGAGACGTTTTCTCCCAAAAAGAGAAGCTGAGAGGTGACATGATGGACAAGTGCTTAAAGTAGTGAAGGGGCTGAATAGGGTGGGTGCGGGGAAGATATTTCAGTTTGTGGGGGCGGTCCAAAGTTAGGGGTTGTAAATATTAGATAGTCCCTATTAAACACAAGAGGGAAATCAGAAAAATCTTCTTTACTCAGTGAGTGGTTGGAATGGGGAACTCGCGACCACATGAAGCGGTCAAAGCTTAGATGCCTTCAAAGGAAAGCTACATAAGGTCAAGTGGGAGAAAGGAACAGAAGGATATGCTGATTTTGATTTGCTGATTTGATTTATTATTGTCACACGTATTAATATGCAGTGAAAAGCATTGTTTCTTGCGCACTATACAGACAAAGCATACCATTCATAGAGAAGGAAAGGAGAGGATGCAGAATGTATTGTTACAGTTATAGCTGGGGTGTAGAGAAAGATCAACTTAATGCAAGGTAGGTCCATTCTGACAGAGCAGGGAAGAAGCTGTTCTTGAGTCGGTTGGTACTTGACCTCAGACTTTTGTATCTTTTTCCCAACAGAAGAAGGTGGAAGAGAGAATGTCCGGGGTGTGTGAGGTCCTTGATTATGCTGGCTGCTTTGCCGAGGCAGAGGGAAGTGTAGATGGAGTCAATGGATGGGAGGCTGGCTGATAAAATGAGATTAGATGAGGTAAGTTGGGAGGAAGCTTGTGTGAAATTTGAACACCACCATGGCCGATTAGACCAAGTTTCTGGAAAAGAAAACCTGCATCATTGCATAAAGCCACAAGGGCTCCCTTCAGATATCCCCTCAAGTGTTGCCAGGGCAACAGTTTTACTTTTATTGTTAATTAGTGGAAGCGGGCAAACACAGTCAGCACTAGCATTTACAGAGCAGTCCCTTGTTGGCCTGGGAAGATTGCAAGTGGGGGATTGTAGACCTTCCTACAATCGAGACCAATGACTTGAGTGAGGAGAGTCAGTGTAGCAAGTCATGGAAGATAGAAGATAAAAAGCAAAATGCTGCGGATGCTGGATGAGAAACAGAAATAAAAACAGAAAATGCTGGAAAATCCCAGCAGGTCTGACAGCATCTGTGGAGAGAGAATAGAGCCAACGTTTCGAGTCAGGATGACCCTTCGTCAGAGCTGAAGACAAGGAAAATAGGACAATATTTATATTGTGAGGGTGAGGAGGGTGTGAGGGGGCAGTAATTGATAGGGATGGGATTGACAAAAGGCAAAGGAAGTGTAAATGGCAATGATAAAGGCTGAGAATGGTGCTAAGAGCATCCATTAAGAGATTGGAATGTTTAAAGTTTAAAAGTTTAATTATCAGTGTTACAAGTAGGCTTACATTAACACTGCAATGAAGTTGCTGTGAAAATCCCCTAGTCGCCACACTCCGGCACCTGTTCGGGTACACTGAGGGAGAATTTAGCATGGCCAATGCACCTAACCAGCATGTCTTTCAGACTGTGGGAGGAAACCGGAGCACCCGGAGGAAACCCACGCAGACACAGGGCGAACGTACAGACTCCGCATAGACAGTGACCCAAGCCAGGAATCGAACCCGGGTCCCTGGCGCTGTGAGGCAGCTGCGCTAACCACTGTTTCACCATGCCGCCTCAACCCCCCACTCTCATAGTATAAATCCTGTCCGATTTTCTTTGTCTGCAACTCTGACGAAGGGTCATCCAGACTCGAAACGTTGGCTCTATTCTCTCTGTCAGACCTGCTGAGATTTGCCAGCATTTTCAGTTGCTGTGATGGAAGATATAAGGCTGAGATGTGATCTGAATGAATCAGAGAAGATTCTGAGAGGGCGTGACAGGCTGAGAGCTTGTCTCCCCTGGCTCACGAGTCTAGACCTCTAGAACTAGAGGTCAGAATCTCAGAAATTTCTGTTTTCGAAGTGTTGTGAATCCTTTGCCACAACAACTTGCACTTATATAGCACCTGTAACATAGCAAGACATCATAAGCTGCTGAACAAGCACAATGTAAATGAAAAGATTGTGACACCTGAGCCATAGAAGGAGATACAAGACCAGGTGGCCAAAAGCTTGGTCAAAGATTTTTGAGGAATATCGTAACAGATGAGAGAAGACAGATTTAAAGCAAATTACTGTGGATGCTGGAATCTGAAACCAATAGAGAAAATGCTGGAAAATCTCAGCAGGCCTGTAAGGAGCATCTGTAAGGAGAGAAAAGAGCTGACGTTTCAAGTCCAGATGACCCTTTGTCAAAGATAAAAGGCTTGAAAGTGGGAGATATTCGAGTCCAGGGCATCTGGATTGGAAACATCAGCTCTTTTCTCTCCTTACAGATGCTGCCAGACCTGCTGAGATTTCCCAGCTTTTTCTCTTTTGTTTAGAAGACGGAGATGTTTAAGGGGGGAATCTCTGAGCCTAGGCTGCAGCACAACCACCAATAGTGGAGCAATGGAAACTTGGAATGCAGAAGACACCAGAATTAGAGGAGCACAGGGCTCTCGGAGATTTGTGGAGCTGGAAGAGATTCCAGAGATAGGGAGGGGTGGAGGCCTTGATTTGGTAACAAGGATGAGAATCTCAAAACTAGGTGTTGTCAGACAAGAAGGGAACGTAGGTTGGTAGTCATGCCCTTAGCCCCAGTGGGCTGTGGGTGGTAGGCCATTGAGTATGTTCAAGGCTTATTTTGACAGAGCGGCGGCACAGTGGTTAGCACCGCTGCCTCACTGTGCCAGAGACCTGGGTTCAGTCCGGCCTCAGGTCACCGTCTGTGTGGAGTTTGCACTTTCTCCCTGTGTCTGGATGTAGAGAGGATGTTTCCACTAGTCGGAAAAACTTGAACCAGAGGGCACAACCTCAGGCTAAAGGGACGATCCTTTAAAACAGAGATGAGGAGGAATTTCTTCAGCCAGTGAGTGATGAATCTGTGGAAATCTTTGCCGCAGAAGGCTGTGGCGGTCAGGTCATTGAATGTCTTTGAGACAGAGACAGATAAGTTCTTGATAAATAAGGGGATCAGGGGTTATGGGGAAAAGGCAGGAGAATGGGGATGAGAAAAATATCAGCCATGATCGAATGGCAGAGCAGACCCGATGGGCCGAATTGCTTAATTCTGCTCATATGTCTTATGGTCTTATGGTCTTATGCTCTGCAAGGGTTTCCTCCGGTTGCTCTGGTTTCCTCCCACAGTCCAAAGATGTGCGGTTTAGGTGGCTTGGCCATGATAAATTGACCCTAGTGTCAGGAGATTAGCAGGGTAAATACGAGGGGTTGCGGGAATAGGGCCTGGGTGGGATTGTGGTTGGTGCAGACTCAATGGGCCAAATGGCCTCCTTCTGCACTGTAGGGATTCTATGAATAAGGCAATCAAGGTGCAGGAACAGAGCGGGTAAAGTGTACAAAGTATTAAACAGCATTACAGGTTCGAGGGGACATATGCACCGGAATTCTCGCATCCCATGAATTCTAGGGAGCCGGGGGTGGGGAAGGGGCGGGGGGGGGGGGGGGGGGGACCATGTAAAGGTCTAGTGAAGTCGGGCAGGGATCTCCGGTTTTCAGGCGAGCGCAGCCGGAGAATCCCACCCATGGTCTGCTCCTGCTCTGATTTCTTATCTCTTCAATTGAAGGCCTTACCAGTCGAGCACAATAGGATTGCTCTAACTGGCCTCGGTATCTGCGAGTTAAGAAGAGAGGGGCAAACACTTGCACGAAATGAAAAATGGCATCTGACAAGGTCAAAGGTGATCAGCTCCTGGGGGATAAAACAGCCTTTTGGCTCGGCGGATGGGAAAGCTGATTATAATCATTCAGTTCAGTCATGGTCTCTCTCTCTCTCTCTCTCTCTGTACTTCTCACCTCAGGAGGTGAGGAATTCGCAAACCGTTCCCATACCTGGTTTCCAACAGAAAGCCGATTGCACAGCCTTAGCCCCGAATCCTCTCCACGATTTACCGAGTCCCCAGTATCTGCCCTGAAACATGAGCAGGAGAGGGAAAAACAAATGTCACTCACTTCTCGCAAACTCTTCAACATGGAAGGGGTGAGGAGCAGAGGTGGAGGGTGCAAGTCATCAAACTGTACAATACAGAGAGAGATCATTCCACTGAGGGAACTACCCAATCAGTCACAGCCTTTTACCCCCATACTGCTTTTTCAGGATATATCATAGAATCATAGAATCCCTACAGTACAGAAGGAGGCCATTTGGCCCATTGAGTTTGTACCGACTACAATCCCACCCTGGCCCTATTCCCGTAGCCCCACATATTTACCCTGCTAAACCCCCTGACACTAAGGGTCAATTCAGCATAGCCAATCAACCTAACCCACACATCTTTCGGACTGCGGGAGGAAACCGGAGCACCCGGAGGAAACCCACACAGACACGGGGAGGAAGTGCAGACTCCACACAGACAGTGACCGGAGGCCGGAATTGAACCTGGGTCCCCTGGCGCTGCGAGGCAGCAGTGCTAACCACTGTGCCACCGTGCTGCCCTCATATATCTGGTAACCCTTTGGAAAGTTGATGCGGAATCTGCTTCCCACTGCCCTTTTGAACAGAAACTCCCAGATTGCAACAACTTGCTGTGTAAAAATTTTTTTTAAAATCTCCCCTCATTTCCCCAAATGAGGAAATAAACATCTGTTGAAGGCTTTTTTGGCTGCGGTTGGTGAGCATATGGCTTATTGAAGGGGAGCTCAGGAGATCGAAGGAGCTGAAAGAACATAAATAAACTTTAGGCAGCTGTGTGTAAAGATGAGACAGGACTCTATAGAAAGGGCTGCATTCTGTTAGCATTGTGCAATCCTGTTGGATTGTGTCAAGGTCTCATTGCCTTCTCCAACCCCCCCCCCCCCCCCTCAACACCCCCGCTCACTCCTCCACCCCCTCTGCTTTTTTTCTCCCTTCTTCCGTCTGTCAGTCTGGTTGCTGGCTTGGCAGAGACTTAAGCCAACACAGAGTTATTGCGAACAGAGGGTTGTATTCATGAGCGGATCAAGTTTATGTGAGAAACTGCACCACCCCTGCCCTCAATCTCCATATGAATCGTTAATAAAATGGCAACGGCGGAGAGGGAGGGAGAGAGGGAGAGAGAGGGAAAGAGAGAGAGAGAAAGGAGCACATGACCGTATCAGCGGGGAAGTCATGCGGAGTAACCCAGACTTCACACAAAAAGGAATGAGGGAGGGAGAGAGAGAGAGAGAGGTGGGAGGGAGTGGGGGGAGATAAAAAGAATGTGCTTTATCTGGGCTGCGTGGGAATCCTGATGGGCTGCCCCTCTCAATCGCAGCCAATCAGACACTCGCCACTCCGGTTGCTTCTGTCAGTCTTGCGGGTAAACCAGGCTACAAGGCCAGTCCGTGCTGGACCATCAGCCAACCTCCTCCCTGGCAATCTTATTTTTTAATTTATTTATTAGTGTCACAAGTAGGCTTACATTAACATTGCAATGAAGTAACTATGAGAATCCCCTAGTTGCCATATTCCGGCACCTGTTCGTGTGCACTGAGGGAGAATTTAGCATGGCCAATCCACCTAACCAGCATGTCTTTCACACTGTGGGAGGAAACCAGAGCACCCGGAGGAAACCCATGCAGACACAGGAGGGATGTGCAGACTCCGCACAGACAGTGACCCAAGCTGTCACTCTGTTCCCTCTTTCCCTCCCTCTCTCTCCCTCTCTCTTTCTCTCTGTCTCTCACTCCCGGCGCTCCTGTACAAATCCCTTAAGTTAATGGTGGAGAAAATTCACCCCAGCATTGCAGAACAATTGTGACCACTCATGATGGCTTCACAAGACAAGGGAAAGACCTCTTACCATCCATTCATGCACCTTCCACCGCCACCGCCGCCCACCACCCGCCCTCGTCCCCCCACCGCCCGCTTTCCCCTCTCTCCACACCTGGATCATTTCCAATGCTTTCTCATTGAATTCTGCTTATTAAGAAAGGTGAAAAAATAGGAAAATTTGTATTTATATAGAACCAGATTTCTCGAAGAGGTGCAGAGGAGATTCACCAGGATGCTGCCTGGGATGGAACATTTAAGTTATAAAGAGAGGTTGGATAGGCTTGGATTGCTTTCGTTGGAGCAGAGAAGACTGAGGGGTGACCTGATTGAGGTGCACAAGATTATGAGGGGCATGGACAGGGTGGATAGGGAGCAGCTGTTCCCCTTAGTTGAAGGGTCAGTTACGAGGGTGTGGTGAACCATCGTTGGTTCCCACTGGATAGTACTGAGCCAGGGGCTGGCCAGTACTACGAGGATGTACATATGTTACTGTTGGGTTGTGCTATTGTTGCTGTTGGGGTTAGGGTGGGGTTGTTACACCTTTGTACTGTAGTGTTGTGGCACATCCCAGTCGGGCTCCGCCTCCTGGGAGAGGTATAAGAGTCCCTGCTCTGGCCGGGACCCCTACAGTCTGGGATAGTGTATATAAGTTCTGGCAGCTTCATTACAGTAAATAAAAGCCTTTCATTTACCGAGCTTCAGGCCTCGTGTTTGAGTAGTGCATCAGAGGGGACACAGAAGTGAGGGGTGGGAGGTTTAGGGAGGATTTGAGGGAAAATTTTTTTACCCAGAGGATGGTGATGGTCTGGAATGCACTGCCTGGGAGGGTGGTGGAGGCGGGATGCCTCACATCCTTTAAAAAGTACATAGATGAGTACTTGGCACGCAATAACATTCAGGGCTATGGGCCAAGTGCTGGCAAGTGGGATTAGGTGGGCAGGTCAGGACCTTTCATGCTTCGGACATTTTGAGATTCTGAATATTCTTTCTTTCTTTTTGATTTGATTTGATTTGATTTATTATTGTCACATGTACAGTGAAAAGTATTGTTTCTTGCGCACTATACAGACAAAGCATACCGTACATAGAGAAGGAAAGGAGAGAGTGCAGAATGTAGTGTTACAGTCATAGCTAGGGTGTAGAGAAAGATCAACTTAATATGAGGTAGGTCTATTCAAAAGTCTGATGGCAGCAGGGAAGAAGCTGTTCTTGAGTTGGTTGGTACATAACTTTAGTATCTTTTTCCCACTGGAAAAAGGTGGAAGAGAGAATATCCGGGGTGTGTGGGGTCCTTAATTATGCTGGCTGCTTTTCCGAGGCAGTGGGAAGTATAGACAGAGTCAATGGATGGGAGGCTGGTTTGAGTGATGGACTGGGCTACGTTCATGACCCTTTGTATTTTCTTGTAGTTTCAATCTATCATACTATAAAGGCACCTTGTGCATAGAAAAATTCTAAATGTAAAAATACAATCTTAAAGGTTCCCTCCACATTTTAGCCACACCAAAGATTTGAATATATCTCTCTCTCTTGACTCTTCCGCACCTTGATTTGATTTGATTTATTATTGTCACATATATTAGTATACAGTGAAAAGTATTGTTTCTTGTTGGTGCAAAGGGTCAGACTTTTATCTGTTTCTGTTGCTAATTATTCCTGGAACAGGTCACGAGTCTTTCAGGAGGGGTTTATAGCTTGACGGGCACTACACTGCATCGAGCATGGTCACACTAACACAGACAGACTAAGGGGTAATTTAGTAGAACCAATCCTGCACACCTTTGGATGGTGGGAAGAAACCTGAGCACCTGGCGAAAACCCATGCAGACGCGGGGAGAACATGCAAACTCCAGCCTGGAATTGCACCCAGATCCCTGGCACTGTGAGGCTGCAGTGCTAACCACTGCGCCACCAGGCTGCTCCATTTTAACATGTAAACTATCTGAACTTTACATGATTTTAAACACCTCCAACAAATCTTCTCTTAGCCTTTTCTTCCCTAAGGGAAACAATCCCAGCTTCTCCGGCCTATCCTGGTAATGGTAACCCCATATCCCTGGTAAATCTCTACAATACATATTCCAAAATCTTTGCACCCTTCAGCTGCCTCGACTCCTGCAGAGGAAGAAGGTCAGGCCACTGAGACTGAGGGGTGACCTGATAGAAGTTTACAAAATTATGAGAGGCATGGATAGTTGGAGTCTTTTTCCCAGGATAGAAATGTCAATTACTAGGGGACATAGGTTTAAGGTAAAAGGAGGAGAGTTTAAAGGAGATTTGAGAGGCAGGTTTTTTACACAGAGGGATGAGAAAGGGATGGGGGAGTTGCACTACTGGTGAAGGAGAATATCACAGCTGTACTGCGGGAGGACACCTCGGAGGGCTCAAACAGTGAGGTAATATGGGTAGAGCTCAGGAATAGGAAGGGTGTAGTCACAATGTTGGGGGTTTACTATAGACCTCCCAACAGCCAGCGGGAGATTGAGGAACAGATATGTAAGCAGATTTTGGCAAGATGTAAAAGGAACAGGGCTGTTGTGGTGGGAGATTTTAACTTCCCCTATATTGACTGGGACTCACTTAGTGCTTGGTCATGAATGGGGCAAAATTTGTAAGAAGCATCCAGGCAGGCTTCTTGAAGCAGTATGTAGATAGACCAATTAGGGAAGGGGCTGTACAGGACCAGGTATTGGGGAATGAGCCCGGTCAGGTGGTCAACCTTCAGTTGGGGGGCAGTTTGGGAACAGTGACCACAATTCAGTAAGCTTTAAGGTACTGATGGATAAAGATAAGTGTAGTCATCAAATGAAGGTGCTAAATTGGGGAAAGGCTAATTACAACAATATTAGGCAGGAACTGAAGAATATAGATTGAGGGCAGATGGTTGAGGGCAAATCAACATTTGGCATGTGGGAAGCTTTCAAATGTAAGTAAATAGGAATTCAGGACCAGCACATTCCTGTAAGGATGAAGGATAAGTATGGCAAGTTTCAGGAACTTTGGATAACAAGAGATATCGTGTGCCCAGTCAAAGAGAAAAAGGAAACATTTGTCAAGGCTAGGAGGCTGGTTACACATGAAGCAAGTGTGGAATACAAGGAAAGTAGAAAGAAACTTAACCAAGGAATAAGAAAGGCTAAAAGGGGTCAGGAAAAGTCATTGGCTTTTTACACATATATAAGGGAGAGGGTTGGCCCACTCAAGGACAGGTGAGGGAATCTATATGTGGAGCATAGGGGAAATAGGCGAGTTATTAAATGAGTACTTTGTGTCAGTATTCACCAAAGAGAAGGACTTGGTGGATGATGAGTCTGGGAAAGGGTGTGTGTAGATAGTTTGAGTCATATTGAGATCAAAAAGGAGGAGGTATTGGGGTTCTTGAGAAATATTAAGGTAGACAAGCCCCCAGGATCTGATGGGATATACCCCAGATTACTGAGAGAGGCAAGGGAGGAAATTGCTGGGGCCTTGAGGGAAATCTTTGTATCCTCACTGGCTACAGGGGAGGTCCGAGAGGATTGGAGAATAGCCAATGTTGTTCCTTTGTTTAAGAAGGGTAGCAAGGATAATCCAGGTAATTACAGGCCGGTGAGCCTTACATCAGTGGCAGGGAAATTATTGGAGAGGATTCTTCGAGAAGAATATACTCCCACTTGGAAATAAGTGGATGTATTAACGAGGCAACATGGCTTGTGAAGGGGAGGTCGTGTCTCACTAACTTGATTGAGTTTTTCGAGGAAGTGACAAAGATGATTGATGAGGGGAGGGCAATGGATGTTGTCTACATTGACTTCAGTAAGGCCTTTTATAAGGTCCCTCATGGCAGACTAGTGCAGAAGGTGAAGTCGCATGGGATCAGAGGTGAGCTGGCAAGGTGGATACAGAACTGGCTCGGTCAAAGAAAACAGAGGGTAGCAGTGGAAGGGTGCGTTTCTGAATGGAGGGCTGTGACAAGTGGTGTTCCTCAGGGATCAGTGGTGGGACCTTTGTTGTTTGTAATATATATAAATGATTTGGAGGAAAATGTAACTGGTTTGACTAGTAAGTTTGCGGATGACACAAAGGTTGGTGGATTTGCGGATAGCGATGAAGACCGTCAGAGGATACAGCAGGATATAGATCAGTTGGAGACTTGGGCAGAGAGGTGGGAGTTGGAGTTTAATCCAGACAAATGTGAGGTAATGCATTTTGGAAGATCTAATACAGACCATAAGACCATAAGACATAGGAGCAGAATTAGGCCACTCGGCCCATTGGGTCTGCTCTGCCATGCAATCATGGCTGATATTTTTCTCATCCCCATTCTCCTGCCTTTTCCCCATAACCCCTGACCCCCTTATTAATCAAGAACCTATCTATCTCTGTCTTAAACACACCCAATGACCCAGCCTCCACAGCCTTCTGCGGCAAAGAGTTCCACAGATTCACCACTCTCTGGCTGAAGAAATTCCTCCTCATCTCTGTTTTAAAGGATCGTCCCTGTAGCCTGAGGTTGTGCCCTCTGGTTCTAGTTTTTCCTACTAGTGGAAACATCCTCTCCTCGTCCACTCTATCCAGGCCTCGCAGTATCCTGTAAGTTTCAATAAGGTCCCCCCTCATCCTTCTAAACTCCAATGAGTACAGACCCAGAGTCCTCAACCGTTCCTCATACGACAAGCTCTTCATTCCAGGGATCATTCTTGTGAACCTCCTCTGGACCCTTTCCAAGGCCAGCACATCCTTCCTTAGATATGGATGTTGTCTACATGGACTTCAGTAAGGCCTTTGACAAGGTCCCTCATGGCAGACTGGTACAGAAGGTGCTAGCTCACCTCTGATTCCGTGCGACTTCATCTTCTGTGTCAGTCTGCCCTGAGGGACTTTGTCAAAGGCAAGTAGGAAATGTACAGTAAATGGCAGAACCCTTAAGAGTATTGAGGGATCTGGGTGTACAGGTACACAGGTCACTGAAAAAGGCAACAAAGGTGGAGAAGGTAGTCAAGAAGGCATACAACATGCTTGCCTTTATCGGCCAGGGCATTGAGTTTAAAAATTGACAAGTCATGTTGCAGCTTTGTGGAACCTTAGTTAGGCTGCACTTGGAATATAGTGTTCAATTCTGGTCGCCACACTACCAGAAGGATGTGGAGGCTTTGGAGAGGGCACAGAAAAGATTTACCAGAATATTGCTTGGTATGGAGGGCATTGGCTATGAAGAGAGTTTGGAGAAACTTGATTTGGTCTCTGGATCGATGGAGGTTGAGGGGTGACCTGATAGAAGTCTACAAGATTATGTCTACAAGGCATGGACAGAGTGGATAGTCAGAAGCTTTTTCCCAGGGTGGAAGAGTCAATTGCTAGGGGTCGTAAGTTTAAGGTGCAAGGGGCAAGGTTTAAAGGAGCTGTACGAGGCAAATCTTTTACACAAAGGATGGTGGATGCCAGGAACTCGCTGCCGGGGGAAGTAGTGGAAGCAGATATGATAGTGGCTTTTAAGGAGCATCTGGACAAATACATGAATAGGATGGGAATAGAGGGATATGGTCCCGTGAAGAGTAGGGGGTTTTAGTTCAGTCGGGCAGCATGGTCGGTGCAGGCTTGAAGGGCCGAAGGGCCTGTTTCTGTGCTGTAATTTTCTTTGTTCTTTGTTTGTTCTTTGTAAGTGCACGGAACACGCTGCCAGGGGAGGTGGTCGAAGCGGATACAATAGAATGTTTAAGAGGCATCTTGACAGATACATTAATAGGCAGAGAATAGAGGAATACAGACCGCATAGAGGCATGATGGCACAGTGGTTAGCATGGCTGTCTCACAGTGCCAGTGATCCAGGTTTGATTTCCGGCTTGGGTCACTGTCTGTGTGGAGTTTGCACATTCTCCCCGTGTCTGCGTGGGTTTCCTCCGGGTGCTCCGGTTTCCTCCCACAGTCCAAAGATGTGCGGGTTAGGAGGACTGACCATGCTAAATTGTCCGTTAGTTGTCAGGGAGGTTAGCAGGGTAAATATGTGGGGTTACGGGGGTAGGGCCTGAGATCATTGTCGGCGCAGACACAATGGGCTGAATGGCCTTCTTCTGCACTGTAGGGATTCTATAAAAAGGTCTTTAGTGTCGAAAGGTGTCAGTGCAGGCTGACTGGGCTGCAGGGCTTGTTCCTGTGCTATACTGTTCTTTGTCTATAGGCATTAAACAATATTTGTTTATGTTAAGAGGTTTATAGGCTCCGAGATGACTTAGTGGGAAAAGGTACTAAGGAATCTGCACTAAATTAACTGATGCCAAGAGGAAGCCCATTCGTAAAGTACAATTGACCTCAGTACCAACAGAACAGAAAGAGAAAACATCGGCCAGTCTCCCACCCTGCTCAGCAATCATCTTTACAAAGTCTGGATCTTGTCTGAGAGGCTCAAGCTTGACCGTGCAGTGCCTTACAGTGAAAGAATATGCCAGCATTCACTGCATGCCCACAGGAGGAGGTCTCAGCTGGCAAGAGATCTGCTGCTTGGCAACAGACAGTGCCTTCAGGAGAGAAGCAAGGGGCAGGGATGGAAGAAATGAATGATTGAGGATGATGAAGGACAGTTCTGCATGTGTGCACATGCGTCTGTGCATGTATGTACGTGTGTATGTGTGTGTGTGTGTGTGTGTGTGTGTGTGTGTATGTATGTGTGTATCTTTGTCCATCTTTGTATGTAAGAATTTGTGTATATGCACATATTTGTGTGTGAATGTTTGGGTGCATATACTTTAATATCATTTGATTTGATTTGATTTATTATTCTCACATGTATTAGTATACAGTGAAAAGTATTGTTTCTTGCGTGCTATACAAACAAAGCATACCGTTCATAGAGAAGGAAAGGAGAGAGTGCAGAATGTAGTGTTACAGAATGTAGGCTGTAGAGAAAGATCAGCTTAATATGAGGTAGATAAAACCAAATTGCTGCGGGTGCTGGAATCTGAAACCAGAAGAGAAAATGCTGGAAAATCTCCATGTAGCTCCAGCTTTGACAAAGGGTCATCCGGACTCGAAACGTCAGCTCTTTTCTCTCCTTACAGATGCTGCCAGACCTGCTGAGATTTTCCAGCATTTTCTCTTTTGGGTAAATATGAGGTAGGTCTATTCAAAAGGCTGATGACAGCAGGGAAGAAGCTGTTCTTAAGTCAGTTGGTATGTGTCCTCAGATTTTTTTTCTATTATTCCTGATGGAAGAAGGTGGAAGAGAGAATGTCTGGGGTGCATGGGGCCCTTAATTATGCTGGCTGCTTTGTCGAGGCAGCGGGAAGTGTAGACACAATCAATGGATGGGAGGCTGATTTGAGTGATGGACTGGGCTTAGAACATAGAACATAGAACAGTACAGCGCAGAACAGGCCCTTCGGCCCACGATGTTGTGCCGAGCTTTATCCGAAACCAAGATCAAGCTATCCCACTCCCTATCATCCTGGTGTGCTCCATGTGCCTATCCAATAACCGCTTAAATGTTTCTAAAGTGTCTGACTCCACTATCACTGCAGGCAGTCCATTCCACACCCCAACCACTCTCTGCGTAAAGAACCTACCTCTGATATCCGTCCTGTATCTCCCACCACGAACCCTATAGTTATGCCCCCTTGTAATAGCTCCATCCACCCGAGGAAATAGTCTTTGAACGTTCACTCTATCTATCCCCTTCATCATTTTATACACTTCCTTCACGACTGTTTGTAGTTTCTTGCGGTCTTGGGCAGAGCAGGAGCCATACCAAGCTGTGATACAACCAGAAAGAATGCTTTCTATGGTACATCTGTCGAGGTTGGTGAGAGTCATAGCAGACATGCCAAATTTCCTTAGTCTCCTGAGGAGGTAGAAGCATTGGTGGTCTTTCCTAACTATAGTGTCAGCATGGGGGGACCAGAACAGGTTGTTGGTGATTTGGACACCTAAAAACTTGAAGCTCTCGACCATTTCTACTTTGTTCCTGTTGATGGACATGATGAGGAGATGCCGGCATTGGACTGGGGTAAACACAGTAAGAAGTTTAACAACACCAGGTTTAAGTCCAACAGGTTTATTTGGTAGCAAAAGCCACAAAAGCCACAAAAGACTTGTGTGGCTTTTGCTACCAAATAAACCTGTTGGACTTTAACCTGGTCCTGTTGATGGAGACAGGGGCATGTCCTCCACTACGCAAATACATGCAAGTTTGAGCCTGTCTGTGTTTATCTGTGAGCATGCTTCTGTATCTGCATGATATTTTGCAAACATGTTTGTTCACATTTGTATGCATGTTCTATGCATATGTGTATCAATATATATGTTGTTTTTGCCTGGTCTTTGCACATGTTTGTGCGTTTAGGATTGTGTGTGTCTGGGTGTTTGAGCGTTTGCGTGTTCTTGCTCAGGCATGTCCCCGTGTGCAAGCCCATATTTATGAGTCTATGGTGGGATGGGGTGGAGACACTGGTCACATACGAGGCAGGCGCATGGAGGGAAATGTCTTTAGCTAAAGGCCTCAAGCTTTGTGCAATCTATCACGTTATCAGCAACTCATCAGGAGGGGTTGAATTTTTACAGAACTGTAAGACCAGAATGCAAAGACAGAATGTTCTAGTCCTCTGCTGATCACACTTTGATAAAACTGTAATGTCAGGCCAGCAGACAGCCTGACCTGATCTACATCCACTCTACTTTTCCATGCATTTGAAAGAATCTCCTTTCGTACAGAGTTATCTTCCTTGTAGAAACAAAATCATCAGATTCAGTCCTGATATTTCATTTCCCATTGCTTTTTTTCCCTTTCCTACTTCTTGAAAGGTGCTGTCACCTTCTTCCAGGATGTTTCCATACATACAAACTACTCTTGAGCACTGCATCCCAGAGCTCCTTATTCGGTCGTGAATGAAGCCCAGTCCATCACACAAACCAGCCTCCCATCCGTTGACACTGTCTACAATTCCTGCTGCCTCGGAAAAGCAGCCAGGATAATTAAGGACCCACGCACCCCAGACATTCTCTCTTCCACCTTTGTCCGCCGAGAAAAAGATACAAAAGACTGAAAACGTGTACCAACTGATTCAAGAACAGCTTCTTCCCTGCTGCCATCAGACGTTTGAATGGACCTACCTTATATTAAGTTGGTCTTTCTCTACACCCTAGCTATGACTGTGACACTACATTGTGCACCCTCTCCTTTCCTTTCGCCTATGTACTCTATGAACGGTATACTTTGTCTGTATCGTGTACAAGAAACAATACTTTTCACTGTATACTCGTACATGTGACAATAATAAATCAAATCAAAAAATTGTACATCTTGCTTGACAACAGAAGCCCTACAATTCTCCGTGTCCCTTCCACTCTGTGTTGCTGTCCATTCTCAACCCCCACTTCCTTCTCATCACCATTAGTTGCTGTGTCTTGCGACACCGAGGTCGTATGTTTTGGAATATTCTCTCCTTAAATCTCCATCTCTCCCTCTGCCTTTGAGAATTTCCTTTCTCTCCAACAAGCCACTTGGTCAAGCATTTGGTCTCCAGTCCTAATATTTCCTTCTTTAGCCAGGAGTCAATATTAATCTTTTACTAACCCTTTTACTACCACATTCTGAACTGTCAAAAATGTTATCAATGGGTAGTTTTTTCAAAGATGCTGGAGGTGATGTGACATTGGCAGAGCACAGAAGAAGGCCATTCAATCCTTCAAGCTTGTTCTATCATCTACTGGTATGACTTATCTGTATCTCAACTCCATTGACCCACTCATGTTCTGTACCCCTGTCTAACACTGTTGTCCCCCTGCTCCTCGACTTCCCTCAAACCTTACCCGGACCTCTGTTGCATCTCTGTGGGGGAGAGAATCTAAATTGCCACTCGCATTTTGTAGTGTTTCCTGACATCACCCTCGCTCTAATTTTAAGCTATGCCACCGTTTCTGGACACTTCCACCAGAGAAAACAGCGTTCCCCTCTCAGCCCAATCAACTCCATTAATCATCGTAAATACATTAATTCCATCACTCCTCAATTCTCTGTACTCGGTGTCCTGGGGCTCTGCGATCCAGGAACAGCAAGATTGTGAAGGAGCTTGAACGGGTAGATACTGGGAGGTTGTTTCCCCTGGCTGGGAATCTAGAAGACGGGGGTTCCAGATGCAGGATAGGTGGTGGATCATTTCAAACTTAGATGAGGAGAAATGCCTTCACTCAAAGGATTGTGAATGAGACAACAAGACATGGAAGCAAGAGCAGGCCATTCGGCCCATCAAGTCTGCTCCACCATTCAATGAGATCACGACTGATCTGATGTGATAATCCTCAACTCCACTTTCCAGCCTAATCCCCATAACCCTCGATTCCCTTACTGATTAAAAATCTATCACAGCCTTGAACTTACTTCATGACCCAGCCTCTACAGCCCTCTGCGATAAAGAATTCTACAGATTCACCACCTACTGAGAGAAGAAATTCTTCCTCATCTCCGTCTGAAATGGGGGACCCCCTTACTTTGAGATTATGCCCTCTGGTCCCAGACTCTCCCACAAGGGGAAACAATCTCTCAGCATCCACCCTGTCTCAATGAAGTTGTCTCTCATTCTTCTAAACTCCAGAGAGTACAGACCCAACCTACTCAACCTGCCCTCATTAGAAAATTCCCTCCACAACTGGGATCAACCAAGTGAGCCTTCTCTAGACTGCCTCCAATCTTTGAAATACTTTGCCCCAGGGAGATGTAGATGCCTGAACATTGAAGATATCTAAGGCTGATATTTGGTCTCTCAGGAAATTTTGGGATGAGGGGAGCGGCAGAAAGTGGAGTTGACGTTAAAGATCAGCCATAGCGAATGACTTGATGGGCCGTAAGGCCTATTCCTGCTCTTATATTTATTCATTTTCTTGTCACAGGAAGGCTTACATTAACACTGCAATGAAGTTACTGTGAAACTCTCCTAGTTGCCACACTTCGGTGCCTATTCAGGTACACTGAGGGAGAATTTAACATGGCCAATGCACCTAACCCACACACCTTTGGACTGTGGGAAGAAACCGGAGCACCCAGAGGAAACCCACGCAGACACGGGGAGAATGTACAAACTCCACACAGACAGTGACCCAAGCCGGGAATCAAACCCGGGTCCCTGGCACTGTGAGGCAGCAGTGCTAACCACTGTGCCACCGTGCCGCCACGTTCTTTCTGACGGTCTTGTGTTTTAACATCGCTGTCGGCCTAGTCTGGAGTTGAGGCATGGTCTAAGAATCTGCCACTCTAAACCTATCCGAAAGAGCAGGTCTAAAAAGTAGGAAGGTCAGGCCGCTTCCAACAATCAGAACCTTGGTTATCGGGGGGGAGGGGAGGGGAGTGATGTTCATTGGAAGAATGTCGACAAACAGGATGTTTGAAATAACATTTTTTTCTGTGGACAAAAATAAAAGTGGTCTGGAGCTAGACGTCCCCCTTTAAGGCAGCAATGTAATATGTGGCCAGTTATCACCGCTGCTGTAAATCCCCCAGCCACCTCAATATGAAAGCAGACAGCTAATTACTTCCCCAATTTCTCCAGTGAGTGCAGCAGCCATAGGTTGGCAGTGCTGCCTATCACCACCCGTTTAAACTCTGATTACAAGGATCAGACACCTTGAAGAAGTTAATGTTCTATTTTCGAAGCCTTTGAAGGGAAGCTAAATAAACATGAGGGAGAAAGGAATAGAAAGAGGTGTTGATTGGGTGAGATGGAGAGAGGTGGTAGGAGGCTCGTGTGAAATATAAACACCGGCACAGATTAATTGGGCTGAATGACCTGTTTCTATATTAGTGTTGCCGATAAGGCAGAAGAGACCTGAGAAACACTGATTTACAGTAAAGGACGCACTTCATTTAGAATATTTGGTTCCCATTCGCAGGGTGTAGAGAAGCTTTTAAAAGCAAACTTTTGTCATCACTCAACCACAACTTCCTGATTTAGCTCAGTCTCCTCCGCGCCTGTCAGTCTTCAGAGTTCAGCGCAAGGTCTTAAGAGTCATTATTACAGTGCAGAAGGTGGCCTTTGGCCCAACATGTCCATACTAGCCCTCTGTAGAGTGGTCCAGTCAGTCCCATCCACCCGCCACATCCCTGCCCTATCCTCATTGTCCTGCAGGTTCAATTCCCTCAAGTGCCCATCCCAATTCCTTTTGAAATCATCATAGCCTCCACTCCCATCATCCTCATAGGCAGCAGATCCCAGTGCCAGGGTTTTACTGCCTCGCCCGCCCGAGGTTCGTAAGATCCCGCCCGAGGCCAATGGAGAATGCCGTTCTGCGAGCCTCGCCCTCTCCGACTCTGAGGCAGGCGAGCGGTAAAATTCTGGCCTAGGTCTTTATGACGCACTGTGTAAAAAAAAGTTCTTCCTCAAATCGAATTACACAGGCTGACTTCTCTCTGGGTGAAGAAATTTCTCCTCACCTCTGACCTAAACAGGCATCGTAAGAAGTCTAACAACACCAGGTTAAAGTCCAACAGGTTTATTTGGTAGCAAAAGCCACAAGCTTTCGGAACCTAGGTTGTTAGACTTCTTACTGTGTTTACCCCAGTCCAACGCCGGCATCTCCACATCTAAACAGGTATCCTCAGACTGTTACTCCTGGTTCCAGACACCCCCATCGGACATCGGGAACATCCTTCTTGCATCTGCCCTGTCTAGCCCTGTTAGAATGTTACAGGTTTCAATGAGACCCCCTTCAATCTTCTGAACTCCAGCAAATACAATCCTAACCAACTCCACCTCTCCTCATACAGCAGTCCTGCCATCCCAGGAATCATAGCTGGGGCATCTCTAAATCTGGATTCTTCTCTCTCAAACACCATCACTTCCAGGATCCCCCAAGGAATCCATCTTAGGCATCTGCTCTTCTTGTTTGACATGCTGCCCTCAGCAAAGCTACAGTTCTACCCCTCCACGGCTGTTCGCAAACTTTGTAATGTTTCTCAATCACAAGGATCATTTTCTTCACTCTATTAATCACCTGTCTCCGTACCTCAATCCATCTGCCACGTAAAACCTTTATCCCCTTTAGAGTTGAATACACCAATGCTCTCCGAGCTTGTCTCCTAGCTTATATTCTATATGGGCCGATATTCTTTTCAGTTGAGAAGAATGGGAGGTGCTCTCATTGAAATGTGTACAATTCTTAGAAGGATTGACAGGGTAGATGCTGAGAGGCTGTTTCATCGGAGAGTCTATAACCAGGGGACATAGTCTCAATGATAAGGGTTTGGCCATTCATGAACTGAAATGAAATAAAAAGTTTATTTATTAGTCACAAGTCGGCTTACATTAACACTGCAGTGAAGTTACTGTGAAGATCCCCTCGTTGCCACACTCCGGCGCCTGTTCGGGTACACTGAGGGAGAATTTAGCATGGCCCATCTACCTAATCTGCATGTCTTTTGGACTGTGGGAGGAAACCGGAGCACCTGGAGGAAACCCATGCAGACACGGGGAGAACATGCAAACTCCGCACAGACAGTGACCCAAGCTGGGAATTGAACCCAGGTCCCTGGCACCATGAAGCAGCAATGCTAACCACTGTGCCACCGAGGACAGTGAATCTTCGGAATTCTCTACCCAAACGAGTTGTGGATGATCAGCCACTGAGTATATTCAAGAGAGGGATCAATAGATTCTTGGACTTTAAGGCAATCAAGAGATACAACACAGGGTAGGTAAGTAGAGTTGAGGATCTTATTGAACGGTGGAGCAGGCTTGAGAGGCTGAATCCGACTCCCATGTCTCATATTTTTATCTTGCCCTCCACTCTCTGTCAGCTTCAGTTCACCTCTAACTGTACTGTCCGTATCCACTCGATCCAAACTGCACATCACGCCTGTCCTTGCTGGGGTAGAGTGATTCCCCCACACCTCAAATTCTCACTCTTGTGCTTGAATCCCTCTATGGCCACACACCTTGCCATCAACTCCGCCTCCCCACCTTATTCCCCACCCCAGCCCACCATCACCACCAATATGTTTCCCTAACTCTCCCTTAACCCCACCGCGGTAGTTATTTCTTCAACTGCTTTGATCCCACCCTCTGGAATTCCCGATCGAAAGCCCTGTCTTCTTCATCCCAATCACCCTCCCACCTTCTAAGTCTCTATTTCTGACCCACCCCCATGACGAATGCTTCATTCTTTGATCCCTCAATGAGGAGTCTTGGCATATTTCTTCTATTTTAAAGACACCATTACAAAGGCAAGTTCTTGCATGAAATGTCCCTTTAAAATTAATATTATGCAGAGTGTGTCTCTTTAAATGTGACAAGATTCTTAATGACTACAAGTGCCTGAGGAGTCATTAGCAGCAGCCACATTCCTTTCAGGCTGTCACTGTTAGTCAGTGAGAGATGTGTGAGGATGTGTTATAAAGGAGATATAGCACCTTATCACATTTCACAGAGATAAACTCTTTACATGCAATGAATTTCCAGCCAGACTGCGCACAGCCATGACATCCTATTTGACCCTGATCTGAATGTGTAATCTCACATCCTCTCCATCATCACGATCACCTACTTTCACCTCTCTGATAATGCCCATCCGCAGCCTTGCCTCATATCATCTGATGCTGGAAACCTCTAGACTCAACTTATTCCATCGCTCTGCTGCCCAGACTCCCACTTTGCACCGACCAGCAATCTGAGCCCTTGCAAAACTCTGCTGCCCAGATCTGCAGACCCATTCACCCATTCATCTCTCTGTCCATTGACCCAAACTAGCACCCAGTAATGCAACACATCAATTATACAATTCTCATTGTTCTTATCAAACTGCACCATGGCCTCATCTCACCTCCCTCCCCCTCCACTGGTTCATTTCAGAGGGTAGTTAAGAGTCAACAGCATTGCTGTGGCTCTGGAGTCATATGTAGGCCAGACCGGATAAGGACAGCAGATTTCCTTCCCTAAAGTGGCATGAATGATCCCTGGAATGAAGTGCTTGCCGTATGAGGAACGGTTGAGGACTCTGGGTCTGTATTTGTTGGAGTTTAGAAGGATGAGGGGGGATACTGCGAGACCTGGATAGAATGGATGTGGAGAGGATGTTTCCACTAGTAGGAAAAACTAGAACCAGAGGGCACAACCTCAGACTAAAGGGACAATCCTTTAAAACAGAGATGAGGAAGAATTTCTTCAGCCAGAGAGTGGTGAATCTGTGGAGCGCTTAGGCGCAGAAGGCTGTGGAGGCCAGGTCAGTGTGTGTCTTTAAGACAGAGATAGATAGGTTCTTGATTAATAAGGAAATCAGGGGTTATGGGGAAAAGGTAGGAGAATGGGAATGAGAAAAATATCAGCCAAGATTGAATGGCGGAGCAGACTCGATGGGCCAAGTGGCCTAATTCTGCTCCTATGTCTTATGGTCTTATGGCCTTAATGAACCAGATGTGCCGAATGTGTTCTTTATGCACTGTAGGGGTTCTATGGATTAACCACCCTATTCACCTGCTCTGCCGCCTTCAGGGATCTGTGAATAATTACCATACAATTCCCCCTGTTCCTCAGAGCTTAGAAGTGTTCTGCTGTTCATTAGATACTCCCCCGTCTTGTTTCTTGATACTGTACACTCACTCCTTCACTGTCACTGGGTCCAAATCCTGGAAATCGCTCCCTCACAGCACTGTGGGTGTACCTACATGATGTGGAGAGCTAATGGCATTTGCTACCAATAAACCTGTTGGACTTTAACCTGGTGTTGTTAAAACATTGGGTGTACTGGGTGTACCTACATCACATGGACTGCAGCGGGTTCAAGAAGGCAGCTCACCACCACCTTTTCAAAGGCAACTAGGGATGGATAATAATTACTGGTCTAGGCAGTGATACGAATATATTGTGAAAGAATTTTTAAAAATTGGACATAGAAACATCGAAACATAGAAACATAGAAGATAGGAGCAGGAGGAGGCCATTTGGCCCTTCGAGCCTGCTCCGCCATTCATCACGATCATGGCTGATCATCCAACTCAATAGCCTAATCCTGCTTACTCCCCATAACCTTTGATCCCATTCGCCCCAAGTGCTATATCCAGCCGCATCTTGAATACATTCAATGTTTTGGCATCAACTACTTCCTGTGGTAATGAATTCCACAGGCTCACCACACTTTGGGTGAAGAAATGTCTCCTCATCTCCGTCCTAAATGCTCTACCCCGAATCCTCAGACTGTGACCCCTGATTCTTGACACACCGACCAGCGGGAACATCCTCACTGCATCTACCCTGTCTAGAGCTGTTAGAATTTTATAAGTATCTATGAGATGCCCCCTCATTCATCTGAACTCCAGTGAAAACAATCCTAACCTAGTCAATCTCTCCTCATACATCAGTCCCGCCATCCCCGGAATCAGCCTGGTAAACCTTCGCTGCACTCCCTTGACAGCAAGAACATCCTTCCTCAGACAAGGAGACCAAAACTGCACACAATACTCTCGGTGTGGCCTCACCAAGGCCCTGTATAATTGCAACAACACATCCCTGCTCCTGTACTCAAAACCTCTCGCAATGAAGGCCAACATACCATTTGCCTTCTTTACCGCCTGCTGCACCTGCATGCTTACCTTCAGTGACTGGTGCACAAGGACGCCCAGGTCCTGCTGCACACTCACCTCTCCCAATTTACAGCCAGTCAGGTAGTAATCTGCCTTCCTGTTTTTGCTTCCAAAGTGAATAACCTCACACCAAATTATACTGCATCTGCCATTGATTAGCCCACTCACCCAACCTGTCCAGATCATTCTGAAGGATCTCTGCATCCTCGTCACAGTTCACCCTCCCACCCAACTTGGTATCATCTGCAAACTTTGAGATGTTACATTTTGTTCCCTCATCCAAATCATTAATATATATTATCAATAGCTGGGGTCCCAGCACCAATCCCTGTGGCATCCCACTAGTTACTGCCTGCCAATTTGAAAAGCACCCATTAATTCCTATTCTTTGTTTCCTCTCTGCCAACCAGTTTTCTATCCATCTCAATACACTTCCTCCAATCCCATGCGCTTTAATCTTGCACGATAATCTCTGTGCGGGGCTTTGTCCAACGTTTTCTGAAAGTCCAAATATATTACATCGACTGGCTCCCCCTTGTCAACTCTATTAGTTATACGTCATAGAGGTTTATTGCTTGGAAACAGGCCCTTTGACCCAACTTGTCCATGCTGCCCTTTTTTTAAAAAATCCCTAAACTAATCCCAATTGCCCGCATTTGGCCCATATCTCTCTATACCCATCGTACCCATGTAACTATCTAAATGCTTCTTAAAAGACAAAATTGTACCCGCCTCTACTACTACCTCTGGCAGCTTGTTCCAGACACTCACCATCCTCTGTGTGAAAAAATTGCCCCTCTGGACACTTTTGTAGCTCTCCCCTCCCACCTTAAACCTATGCCCTCTAGTTTTAGACTCCCTTACCTTTTGGAAAAGATAATGACTATCTAGCTGATCTATGCCCCTCATTATTTTATAGACCTCTATAAGATCACCTCTCAGCCTCCTACGCTCCAGAGAAAAATGTCCCAGTCTATCCAACCTCTCTTTATAACTCAATCCATCAAGTCCTGGTAGCATCCTAGTAAATTTTTTCTGCACTCTTTCTAGTTTAATAATATCCTTTCTGTAATAGGGTGACCAGAATTGCACACAGTATTCCAAGGGTGGCCTTACCAATGACTTGTACAACTTCAACAAGACTTTCCAACTCCTGTATTCAATGTTCTGGCCAATGAAACCAAGCATGCCGAATGCCTTCTTCATCACTCTGTCCACTTGTGACTCCATTTTCAAGGAGCTATGAACATGTACCCCTAGATCTCTTTGTTCTGTAACTCTCCCCAATGCCCTATTATTAACACAGTGGTTAGCACTGCTGCTTCACAGCTCCAGGGAGCTGGGTTCGATTCCCGGCTTGGGTCACTGTCTGTGTGGAGTTTGCACGTTCTCCTCCTGTCTGCGTGGGTTTCCTCCGGGTGCTCCAGTTTCCTCCCACAGTCCAAAGATGTGCGGGTTAGGTTGATTGGCCATGCTAAAATTGCCCCTTAGTGTTCTGAGGTGTGTAGGTTAGAGGGATTAGTGGGTAAAATATGTAGGGATATGGGGGTCGGGCCTGGGTGGGATTGTGGTCGGTGCAGACTCGATGGGCCAAATGGCCTCTTTCTGTACTGTAGGGTTTCTATGATTCTATGATTCTATGATTAACTGAGTAAGTCCTGCCCTTCATAGCTTCAAAGAATTCCAGCAGATTTGTCAGGCATGATTTCCCCTTCATAAATCCATGCTGACTCTGTCTAATCCTGCCACTGCTTTCTAAATGCTCCGCTATAAAGTCCTTGATAATGGATTCAAGAATTTACCCCACTACCGATGTTAAGCTTACTGGTCTATTATTCCCTGTTTTCTCTCTACCTCCCTTTTTGAATACTGAAGTGATATTAGCTACCCTCCAATCTGCAGGGACTGTTCCAGAGTCTATAGAATCCTGGAAGATGATCACCAATGCATCCACTATTTCTAGAGCCACTTCCTTGAGTTCTCTGGGATGTAGATTATCAGGCCCTGGGGATTTATCCACCTTCAATGCCATCAAATTTCTGGGCACCATTTCTCTACAAGTATTGATCTCCCTCAGTTCTTCCCTCTCACTAAATCTTGCATTTGCCAACATTTCTGGCATCTGACTTCTGTCCTCTTTTGTGAACCAAATTATGTACTCAGTTACTCGGCCGTTTCTTTGTCCCCGATTATAAATTCCCCCGTTTCTGTCTTTAGGGGACCTACATTTGTCTTCACCAACCTCTTTCTCTTTACGTATCTACAGAAACTCTTGGTCTTTATGTTCCCTGCAAGCTTAGTTTTGTACTGTATTTTCCCCTTCTTAATCAATCCCTTGGTCCTTCTTTGCTGAACTTCTCCCAATCCTCAGACCTATTATTTTTCTTGGCCAATCTGTATGCTTCTTCCTTGGATCGGACACTCTCTAATTTCCTTTGTAACCCATGGATTGGTCCTCTTACCCATTTTGCTTTTGTGTCAGACAGGAATAAACAGTTCCTGCAGTTCCCCCATGCGTTCCTTGAATGTTTGCCATTGCCTATCCACTGTCATCCCTTTAAGTAATTTTCCCCTAATCTATCAAGGCCAACTCACGTCTCATATCCTCATAGTTTCCTTTATTAAGATTCAGCATCCTAGTCTCCGAATCAACTACTTCACTCTCCATCTTGATAAAAAATTATTTCATGTTATGGTCGCTCATCCCCAAGGGGTCTCATACAGCTAGATTAGCAATGATTCCCTTCTCATTACACAGTACCCAGTCTAAGATGACCTGCTCTCTAGTTGGTTCCTCCATATATTGCTCAAGAAAACCATCCCGTATACACTCCAAGAATTCCTCCTCTATGGCATTGTGGCTAATTTGATTTGCCCAATCTATGTGCAGATTAAAATCACCCATGGTCACAGATATTCCCTTATCACATGCATCTCTAATTTTGTTTTTAATGCCATTCCCAACATCACCACTGCAGTTTGGGGGTCTATATATGACATCCACTAATGTTTTTTGCCCCTTGGTATTTCTCAACTCTACCCATATAGACTCCACGTTGTCTGAGCTAATATCCTTTCTCACTATTGGTTAATTTCCCCTTTAACCAGCAGTGCCACTCCACCACCTTTTCCTTTATGCCTGTCCTCCCTAAATATTGAATACCCTGGGACTTTCAATTCCCACCCCTGGTCACCCTGCAGCCAAGTCTCCTTAATCCCAATTATATCGTACCCGTTTATACCTATCTGCGGGATTAGTTCATCGGCTTTATCGCAAACGCTGCACTCATTAAGGCACAGAGCCTTTAAGCTTGTCTTTTTAACATTGTTTGTCTCGCTCCCAATATTTTTCTCTAAAGCCCCCCAGTGAAATTGATCCTGTCAAGATGGTGAGCGCCAGCAGATTATTTGTTATTTGAAGAGGTGCTTCATTGCACAAATAGCAGAAAAATCAACACTCTCAGAAGGGAAGCGGGGTGGGGGGGGGGGGGGGGGGCGTGGAGGGAAGTCACAGAATTGAATCATAGAATCCCTACAGTGCAGAAGGAAGCCATTCGGTCCATCAAGTCTGCACCAACCACAAAACCACCCAGGCCCTCTTCCCATAACCCCACATATTTACCCTGCTAATCCCCTGATGCGAGCAGGAATTTAGCATGGCCAATCAACCTCATTTTCAACAAGTTAACAAAAGATTTGCACAAATGTTTTTTTACCCCTGCAGTGGCAGTGCCCCTTTAAGTCTGCATGACTGGGTATGTAATAAAATAACTGGCCTGCGATTCCTGGCTGGCACGAGTCCAGCACTTCTAACATGCAGCTTTGACGCTAACCATTTCCATATGGGCTGCTAGCACACAGCAAGTATTTATGAGAGAATTATTCTTCTGTGAAGAAAAAAAATCTGCACATGTTAGTGCAGCCCGTGAATCATGAACTCAGCTTCCCATGATTCCCTGGCCCTAGCGTACAGAGAACCAGCACGGAATCAGTCTGCAGGGTCCACGTACAGTCCCTGCTCGCTGGATGATCTCAGATAGGTGGGGTAGGTGGGTTTCTTAGTGCTTCACGGCACCGGAGAGGATTGAACCATTCTTCATCCAGGTTGCCGTTCAATCATCTTGGCATCACGTGGGGACTAACTGCGAGCGCCATCGAGCTTTCTAGTTGACAGAATCACGGAATTGTTACAGCGCAGAAGGAGGCCATTTGGCCCATTGTGTTTGCACCGGCTCTCCCAAACAAGCTTCATGAATTGGTGCCGTTCCCTTGCCTTTACCCTATACCCCTGCACATTGTTCCTATTCAAGTTTATCTGCTGCCCTCTTGATTGCCTCAATTGAATTTGCCGCCACCACACTTCCAGACAGCGCGTTCCAGACCCCAACCAGTCATTGTGTGAACAAGGTTTTTTCTCATGTCACATTTGCTTCTTATGCAAATCTCTTTTAAAATCTGTGTCCCTCTCGCTCTTGATCTTTTTATGAACAGGAATAGTTCCTCCGTACCTACTCTGTCCAGCCCCCCTCATGATTTTGAACATGTCAATAAATCTCCCCTCAGCCATCTTCCCTCCTCGGAAAACAGTCCCAACCTCTCCAATCTACCCCCATAGCTGAAATCTCTCATCTTTTGAACCATTCTTGTAAACTCTCTCCAGATGTATCTGCGGCAGGTAGAGGGAGGGATGGCGTTGGGACAGTGGTGAGTGGCAATGGTGGCAATAAGTGGTAATGAAGGAGATTCTCTTGTCCATTTTTGACCCTATGCCGTGAGACTTCATGGAATCCAGAATCAATGTTAAGGCCTCACAAGGCTACTCCTTGCTGACAGCATACCATTGTGCCATCCTTGGTGAGTCTGTCCTGCTAGCGGGGCAGGACATATCCAAAGATAGTGATGGCGACATTTGGACAAGGGACATTGTCTGCAAGGTATCACTCTGTGAGTATGACCACCAGCTGTCCCCCAGCTTGCCTCATCTGGGGGACAGCTCTCCCATGGTTGGGACCTTGGTGGAGCCTCCTCCCCCGGGTAGTTGTTTAATTGTCCACCAGTGGATGCGGTAGGATTGCAGAAGGTTGACCTGACCCGTTGGTATGACATCAAATCCCCCAGCCCCTTCCCTACTTCACATAGATACAAAAGTCTGATGTCACGTACCAACCGACTCAAGAACAGCTTCTTCCCTGCTGCCGTCAGACTTTTGAATGGACCTACTTTGCATTAAGTTGATCTTTCTCTACACCCTAGCTATGACTGTAACACTACATTCTGCACTCACTCGTTTCCTTCACTATGAATGGTATGCTTTGTCTGTATAGTGTGCAAGAAACAATACTTTTCAATGTATCCCAATACATGTGACAATAATAAATCAAATCAAATCAAATCAAACATAGAGGATTGGGGAGTTGGATGGGGTTCAAGAGGAAATGCGGGGTGGAATTTTCCCATCCCGCCAGCCACGGGAATCGTAGAGGGTGGGACACGGACCAATCAAAGGTCCGTTGACCTCGGCCGCAATTTTCCAGTTTTGGGGTGAGCACGGCCGGAAAATCCCGCCCACGGTCCGTATCCAAAATGTATCAAAACTGCAGCATGAAGGGAAGAAACAAAGAAGGAAAGAAAGAATTTGGCACCATTTGCTTTTATTGGCCATTGTTGGGTCGAACTGAGTGGCTTACTAAGCTGGAGGACAATTAAGAGTCAGTTTCTTTAAACATGGATTTGGATCACACAATAGAAAAAACAAAGATTTTCTCAGCACTTTGCTCGACCTCAGGACATCTCAATGCTCTTTACAGGTTTTGAATTGTAGTCCCTTGCAACATAGGAATCAGAGCAGTCAATTTGTGCATTGCATGTTCCCACAAATAACAATGAGGTATTGACCAGATAATTTGTTTTAGTAATGGTTAACTCAGACACCAGGGTGGACTCCCCAACTCCTCTTCAAAGTCGTGCCATGAGAGGGGGCAGACATCTCTATGGAAAGACTGTACCTCTGACTGTGCAGCACTCTCTCAAATATTGCATCAGCAAGGATTATGTACTCTGACCTCTGGCACTTAAACCCACACCTTCTGCCTCAGAGTCATGAGCGCTGGCCGCGTGGAGAAGTAGGAAGAGGTGTGGATGCCTGAGAAAGAGTTGAGCAGGAATGAGTGGACCATCCAGCCCTCTGCTCTTCATTTTAACTCTTCCCCATGTTGAGATGGGGAAGGGAAATTGTAGGGTTTCACTCATTTGCACTCTCATGCTGTCTTTTTCTCTCTCTCTCATCCTCTCTCTCTCACACACACACATTCATTCTGTCTCTTTCTCTCTCTCACTCACTCTCTCATCCTCTCTCTCACACTCATTCTGTCTTTCTCTCTCTCTCTGTCACTGGGGGTAATTTTAACATTTATTGTCAGGTACAAAATGGGTGCTTGTCACCAATTTGCTCTCAATAAAAGTTAAAATTATCCCCGGTGTTCGTCTTGCACAAAGGGCAGCACCGTGGCGCAGTGGTTAGCACTGCTGTCTCACAGTGCCAGGGACCCGGGTTCAATTCTGGCCTCGGGTGACTGTCTGTGTAGAATTTGCACATTCTCCCAGTGTCTGCGTGGGTTTGCTCTGGTTTCCTCCCACAGTCCAAAGAGTGCAGGTTGTGTTGATTGGCCATGGTATATCGCCCCCATAGTGTCAGGGGGAATAGCAGGGAAAATGTGGAGTTACGGAGATAGGGCCTGGGTGGGATTGTGGTCAGTGCAGGCTTGTTGGGCCAAATGGCCTCCTTCTGTACTGTAGGGATTCTATGAATCTCTTCCTCTCACTTCAGTCTCTTCCTGCCTACTTCACTCAAACAATCCATCTTGCCAAATTTTTTCAAAGTTTATTTATTAGTCACAAATAAAGCTTACATTAACATTGCATTCCGGCGCCTGTTCAGGCCAATGCACCTGACCAGCACGTCTTTCAATCTGTGGAAGGAAACTGGAGCGCCCGGAGGAAACCTAGGCAGACATGGGGAGAACGTGCAAACTTCACACAGACAGTGACCCAAAGTGGGAATTGAACCCGGGTCCCTGGCGCTGTGAGGCAGCAGTGCTAACCACTGTGCCACCGTGCCACCCCATATAAAGATTTGAATTACCCTCAACAAAGCACAGATGGTGCTTTTTCGTCATAACAAAACCTAACTGATTAGATGGGGAAACAGTTGCCTGGAAATTCCCTGGGGAATTTCAGGATGAAACCCATCCGGCCCCCTTGGAGAGGTGAACTCACCAGCTGAGGATCATTTCTCTGGAATTTCTGCTTGACATCGCTTGAAGTTACACTGGGATATGGGATCAACCCCAAGGAATTACAGGACCTGCCTGGCTTTACTTTGATGTGGAGATGCCGGCGTTGGACTGGGGTAAACACAGTAAGAAGTCTCACAACACCAGGTTAAAGTCCAACAGGTTTATTTGGCAACAAAAGCCACTAGCTTTCGGAGCGCTCGCTGCTCCTTCGTCAGGTGAGTCACCTGACGAAGGAGCAGCGCTCCGAAAGCTAGTGGCTTTTGCTACTAGATAAACCTGTTGGACTTTAACCTGGTGTTGTGAGACTTCTTACTGTGGCTTTACTTTGCCATTAGTAAGCTACCTCTGTACACAATAAAAATGAAACTTAGCACCTCTCTAATCTTCATGTTTTTATAAACACATTTCTAAATCTGCTACCTTTGAGGACAGATTGGACGATGCAATTCTATTAGTGCAGAAAGATTAGCCTGTTATCCACTGACTGATCTCCAGGATAAACATTGTCAGAGTTAATCGGGAAATTCCCTAAGAACCAGAAAGGGACTTCGAGGATGTTAGGGTCTTACCATCTCCTCCAACGGTAATGCGGCATTTGGCAAGTACTCGTTGATTGCCCATACATTATCCTTAGTTGGAAATGGGAGTAAGAAATAGAAATGCAATAAGAATATTCAGAAGTAGACTGTGTAAAGCAAATTGTTAGCTTTCTACAGAACTGGTAGCGTGGTTATTTAATAGACAGATAGTTATTTCGCCTTGGGTGACATTGTATCAGCTTTAAATTATACACCGAATGCCATCGATATCGGTGGAGTTGAATATCTTGCCCATCATGCTGTCTACTTCTTGTTCCCATCCAAGGCAAATTTCTGCCTCTGGTGCCCAAAGTCCTTCATTCCTCTAACTTTTTTCTTATTCGTTCATGGGCTGTGGGCATCGCTGTCTGGGCCAACAGTCAATGGCCATCCCCAAGGGCATTTAAGTGTTAACCACATTGTCAAGACACATATAGGCCAGACCAGATAAGGACGACAGATTTCCTTCCCTAAAGGACACTAGTGAACCAGATGGGTTTTTCCGACAATCGACAATGGTTTCACATTCAGCAGTAGACTTTTAATTGAATTTAAATTTCACCATCTGCCGTGGCGGGATTCAAACCCAGGTTCCCAGTGCATTACTCTGGGTCTCTGGATTACTAGTCCAGTGACAATACCACAACGCCACTGCCTTTCCTCTTAATGATTCAGAAACTCACGCAAAAACATTATTCAAATAGGATAATGACTTTACAGATAAAAGCTGTTGAAAAATTGCTCCTTGCTGGAGTATTCTGACAGTCAGCAGATTTGCACTTTTTAATTGATTTTTTCTCCGAATCTCGGCATCGCTGGCAAGGCCAGCATTTATTACCCATCCATATAATTTTCCTCAATCTGAGTGACTTGCTAGGCCATTTAGGAGTCAAACCACATTGCTGTGAGTCTGGAGTCACATGTAGGCCAGACCAGGTAAGAACGGCAGATTTCCTTCCCTAAAGGGAAAGTAGTGATTTTTTTTTACAACAGCCAGTGATAGTTCCATGGTCATTACGAGACTACCTTGCGTAAGTTTAATTATTGAATTATTAACCTGGGTCTCTCGATTACCATTGAGTCACTGTCTCCCCTTGACCCTCACTGAAGACAACAATTCCATGCCAACTTGAGGCAGTTTCATATCTCGGACCAATTGAAAAGTAGGTTGAAACTGCCAAACTTTATTCAATTAGCAGGCTAGAATGAAACCAAAATCCCAGAAGTAAACGCCTACATTCATTCTCAATCTTTTGTTTAAATATACGAATTCAGCCTCTGCTGATGTCCACACAGGTACACATTTATTAGGGTACATGGGATAACGATTAGAAGCAGTTTGACCTTTTTCCCCTTTTAGTTGGGTATATCATTCGAATTGCTATCCTGGCTCAGATCAGCTGACTTGGCACAGATATCACCACCATTGCTTGGAAATGCTTGGAATTATCCAGCCTCAGATTGTACCACCCCAAACTCATATACACCATTTTAGCTATGTATTATCCTCTCCCATATATATATTACCTTTGCCTTACATACATACCATAGAATCCCGACAATGCAGAAGGAAGTCATTCAGCCGATCGAGTCTGTACCAACCCCAGATTGTAACCCCAGATATTTACCCCACTAATCCCTCTAATCTACACATCCTGGGACACTAAGGGGCAATTTAGCATGGCCAATGCTCCTAACCTGCACATCTTTGGACGGTGGGAGGAAACCGGAGCACCCAGAGGAAAATCACGCCGACACGGGGAAAATGTGCAGACTCCACACAGACAGTGGCCCAAGCCGGGAATCAAACCCGTGTCCCTGGAGCTGTGAGGCAGCAGTGCTAACCACTGTGCCGCCTGTGCCTGATTTAGATATAAACAGGCCATATTTTAGTTACGTACTTCTCCGAACGATCTTTCTGCCTCAGGTTTAGTTCGATGACCAATGAATTTGTGTTTCAATGGATTTCAGAATAAAATTAAAACTAATGGGTTACAGCAGGAGGTGGCACATTGAGTCATAATCCATTAGAGCAAGAACACGAGGATTTAGGGAGGTGTGTAAGGAGCATGAGTTAAAGCATGGGAGGAATGAGTGGGAAGTGGAGAGGAGCAATGGGAATAGAAAGATTGGTAAAGGGGGGTGAGAGGGACAAGGGAGGCTGTGATGCAGAGAGCGAGAGAGGTGGATAGTTGGGGATTATAGAAGATTATGGGTGAGGCAACAAATGGCACAGTAGCAGGGTGGAACAGTGGCTAGCACTGCTGCCTCACAGCGTCAGGGACCCAGGTTCAATTCCCTGCTTGGATCACTGTCTGTGTGGAGTTTGTACGTTCTCCCCGTGTCTGTGTGCGTTTCCTGCGGGTGCTCCGATTTCCTCCCACAGTCTGAAAGATGTGTTGGTTAGGTGTTGACCCGAACAGGCGCCGGAATGTGGCAACTAGGCAAATTTCACAGTAATTTCATTACAGTGTTAATGTAAGCCTTACTTGTGATTAATAAATGAAAACGTTAAGTTGTTCCTTTTACGAGCAATACAGTTAGAGAAAGAAAGACCTGCATTTATATAGCGCCCTCCATGTCCACTGGGAGCCTCAAAGCGTCTCACAGCCATTGAAATACTTTAAAGTTGTCAGCATTGCTGTGATGTAAGAAAGATGGCAGCCAACATGTGGTCAGGAAACTGCCACAAACAAATGTCATAATGACCAGATCACCTGCTCTTGTGATGTTGACTGAAGGTGGCACAGAGGCACAGTGGTTAGCACTGCTGCCTCACAGTGCCAAGGACCCGGGACCCAGCTTGGGTCAGTGTCTGTGTGGAGTCTGCACGTTCTCCCCGTGTTTGCTTGGGTTTCCTCCCACATTCCAAAGATGAGCGGGTGAGGTGGATTGGCCATGCCAAATTGCCCCTTTGTGTCAGGGGGACTAGCTAGGGTAAATGCATGGGGTTATGGGAATAGGGCCTGGGTGGGATTGTGGTCAGTGCAGACTCGATGGGCCGAATGGCCTCCTTCTGCTCTGTAGGATTTCTTTCTGCACTCTAAGATAAATATTAGCCAGGACACCAGGGATAGCTTCCCAGCTCCTCTTCACAATATTGTCATGGGATCTTTTCCATCCATCTCCGCAGACAGATGGACCCTGAGTTTAATGTCACATCCAAAAGATAGTCCTCCTCGAGGTGCTTCTCCAGGCATGAGAGCAACCGTCAATTCACGGCGAAGGCTTAATAATTTATTTGAAAGGAAAATGAAGCATTGATTATTGTATCTTGGGCCATTACATGTGAATTGAAGTTTCTCCAGGGCATTAATTACTTTAGCTCTTCAGTGTTTGCGACGTGGCCTTCTGGCTGGGATCAATATTG